>NW_010269853.1:0-50835 GCF_000690775.1 Eurypyga helias
CTATGATTCTATGATCTGTGTTTCTGCTTCACCTCTGCCATTACTAGTTTTCTCATAACTAAGATATTTCTGTTCAAGATCATTCCTTCTTGTAAGAGAGGTTGTCTAAATGATTGGTCCTGATATACTGGCACACATTTGCGGTCACAATAGTTCTGTGCCAGCTTCAGCCAGTTGAGTGCTGTTCAGTCTCCCTTGTATGGCTGTAGGCCATCGCTGGTACCTAGGCAAGAGGAACTCCTGCACTGGTGTACTTCAGCAGAACTTAGGCTGTAGGAAGCTGCGCTGGACACAAGATTACATCACTCGTTCTCCTAGTTCAAGCTTTACACTGTGCCAGTTTTTATTTTCAGTTGTCATTTTCAATAACCTTTGTACATGAGGCGAATTATAAAGTAAATTGTCACAATTAAAAGACAAAGGTATTTGTAGGTAAGACATAAAATCAGGTTCAGGAATGTAAATTGAATGTTGAGGTCTATCATGGGCTTTCAGTGTAATTTGAGGCTTTGGTTTCACGATTGTAAAACTGGAATGCATTTGTCCCATCCATTTTGGTTGTAAATTCTTTGAGATTTTATCCAGCACCAGGCGCATTTCCAGTTTCCTCTGAAGATCTTTGCAACAGTGCAAATAAATAAATCTGATTCTTCAAGAATGCCCAAAACCTCTTGAAATAAACTTTTTTTTCTTTTTGTCAGAAACTAGGAGCTCTTGAATTAGGTTTTTGTGTTGCAGCAGAAGAATCCAACTCTAAAATCTTCCAGACTCACTGGTCCTGTGGCACTTTTTCCTTGCCGTTCTCAGTCAGTATTGAAAACAGGCGCTATGTTCTTAAATCATTTCTTCATTGACCTTGTTTTCTGGGGATGGCCTTGGGGATCAGGATTTGGATGGGACATAATGGTTTTTTAGAATGGGAGATTTTCAGAGAAGCTTTCAAAACGTCATAAAATCTCCATGGCTTTTCTGATTTTCTTGCTTTTACTTTATTAGAACATAACTCAGAGCCCAAAAACCTATCTGTGATTGCACTGCTAGGGCAGAACAACTGATAGCTGTATTGTGAAGAGATGAGGTGGGTTTCTGTTTGCTGTGGCAGGAGAATTGAAGATTTTTTTTTCTTAACAAGTTCTAGGGGGTTAAAGCACATCTTTATTTTGTAGAATTATGTCAAAAATGGCTGCGGAGCCAGGCCGGAATTTGTCTCAGTCCAGCAATCAGTGAAGGTTTTTTGAAGAAAGTGCTGCATGCATGTGGAGCCCAGGAGCTGCTTTCCATTAGTTTCCAGCTCCAGAGGTCTGTGGTCTGCTAGAAATCTATGGCCTGCAAAGCAGTAGGTACGAGTCATGATTTCCGCCTTCACTAATTACAATTTGAGAACTTCTATATCCATGAGAGACTTGATCTCCCTAACCAAGACAGATCAAATTTCATTTTTTCTCCCCTATTGCTGCAGTCCCAAACCTACACAAGCCAGGGGCTGGAATTTTTGATCAGAAGAGGAGCAGCAAGGCTTACTGCAGGTGTAAACATGGACAATCAACTCTTGATTAGCTGTGTGGAGATTATTTGAGTTGTGGATTAACCACTTCCCCCTGCCACCTCATTTTCATTATGTTTACTGCCTCGTTCTTCATATCAACCTTTTCAAAGCTAAATATATTTACTCTGTTCTTATGACCTAATTTACATCTGGTTTGTATTAGTCATGTTTTATCTGGGTTATTCTGTCTCATGTCTCCCCCGCTGCCCTGGCTATTTGAGAGTTCATTATATAAAAAGTAATGAAAAAGTGCAATGTGTAGTCAATACAAAATAAGAGCATACAAAATGAACATTAGGTTGGTCCATGGAAATGTAATGCTTGTTCTGTTAAAGCAGTTAAAATTGAAGTTATCTAGTAATGTGTCTTAAACTATAAGCTTATAGCAGAGGGGTATGTGTTGCAGAGCTACCATTTTCACTGGTTAAAGCAAGGGGCTGAGAATGGGCAAACTCAAGTCAGCCCTCCGCTCTGTCACGAGCCAAGCAAAGTACACTGTGTGGAAGAGATGTACGTGTGCACAAGTGGCTGCTTATGCTGAAGGGCTTTTGGTTTCTGAACATTGTATCTGGACAGTGGGGCACCTTTGCGGGGCACCACAGGCTTCGCTGACATGGGTCTGCGAAAGCAGTACAGTAGTCATCATCTGTACATACAAAACATGCTTATTCAGGGAGTATTTTTGCTGAGATTGTCTTACCATCTATGAAGTGAAAACGATCCATCCAATTATCCCATCGTGGAGGGTTTTAGGATCCTTGATTAAGTGCTGTTCTCAAAGCACAGAGAGGTGCTGGGCTGTCCATGCTCTAGGAACGCGGTCCCTCCCACCTGCTCGTTGTGTCCTTGCAATCGGTGGTCTGTCCCCATCCACCGGCTGGCTGTCTCCTGAACGGTGCCTGAGGAAGGTCGGTCTCTTCCTGTGCAGTGCGAAGCACAGAAGCTTCTTGTTCAAGACTGCTGCTCTTGTGGCAGTCAGTACTGGTGGCAGTAATTGTATGATAATACTGGTTTAGAAAAAGCAGGATTAAAAAACCTGCCTTTTGCCCTCACCTTTCTCCTCTGTAAACCTGAGCTACAGCCACAGTTAGATGAATGGTCATGCCTTGGTGTTTGATTTTTTGGTCATGCCTTTCTACCTAAAAGAAGAAATTTTTCATTAAGTGGAAGTGCTGTCAAACTTCAGATAATGTGCTTATTCTGAATATTTTGGGCTCGTTTGTAATTTCCTCTTTCAGATCTCAATTAACTGTCTTTCAGAGCCAGCATTGTTAATTCACACCAAGATATTGCTTCTCTTATTTCTTCACTGATTAGCTAATGTAGCTTAATTTCAGTGAGGGGTATGCATATTAAATGGCCTGCTGCAATCAAAATGCTTTTTAGTTTTGAAGTTTCTTTAATGCTGTTACAAATGTGTTCTTTGTGATAACATGTATTTATACTACTGAGAATCTCTTTCTGTAGATCATTTCATTTGTGCAAACTACAAAAATACAAGTATAAATAAATTAGGGAACACTGTCTTTCCTCATGAGTTGTAAAAGCCAGAAAATTTACTTGTTACAACCGTAAAAAGAGAATTCACTGGGGAACTGGATGGATTGGGAGATAGATAATGGAGAATGCAGGATTTCACAACCAGGACATCTGCACAAATCCAACCCAAAGGTCTAGTCCAGCAAATATTAGTGTCCCACAGCAATCCACAAAACAGTACAAAATATCAGGATGTGCAAGAAATGGAATATAAAATAGTTTGGAAGAACAGTGTAACCATCTGCCTTAAAAAAACCCAGCAACCACTAGCAGCATTTCTGAAGACTGCCCTCGTGGTGCAGGCTAGAAATAACTCCTTCATGCCTGCTTTCTCTTACACAGACACTTCATATGTGAGCTATGGTTACACTGGCACAGCCCTGCAGGCAGGAAGTGACTGTAGGAGACATGACCCTTTCCTGGTCCCAAAAGGCTGGTTAAATCTGTGGTATTGTAGGCATAGGGATGGCTGCTTCTGGAATGCCAATCTGGATGTACCAACACCTGTTTCCCTGCGCAGGTAGAACTGTATCCATGGGAGAAGGATGCAGGGGGTCTCTGTCTCAGGACAAAGTCACAGCCATGGGACTGTGCATCCTTCCTTCCCCCAAGTCTTACCCATCCCTGACTCTGGACACCAGAATGTGCTAAGGAGCAGTACACAGTGCCTGTGGACATGCTCCTTGCTTTCAGTCAGCGTCTGGCCCCATAGGTCTTATCCATTTTTCCCTCAGGCCCATCCTTCGCTGTTTGCTCAGACTATCTGAGGTGTCTTTGCTGTTTTCCGTCTCCTTCTACTTGGAATTCTTTTTTGTCTCTCTTTCATATCTGTAGCATCCTTCAGAAGAATAAGAGATAGCAAAATACTCCAGCCTACATACTTGGGTTATTGACAAATGAAAATTGAAAAACAGTGTTTCTTCCACCTACTTTAAAAGAATTCATTAGTTTCTTACAGTGATCTTAAATCCAATCCAGAATATTTTTCTTGTTTTTGGGGGGAGTGGGTGTGGGGTGTGGGGTGGTGGAGGAGGGAGTGAGAATTCTGTGCTTTGATCTTTAAAGCTGGTGTTTCTCTCAGCAGGATGGTCAGTACTTCAGCCTGATAAACTGTTCAGTGCCACTGCGCTCTTTCTGGCTGGCCCTGTCAATAGTGGATGGAGTCTAACAATCCTTTAATCAAATATTTTATGGGCAGTTTTATGTTAGAGTTGGGTGAACACTTAGAGTTGTGGCTCTTAAACAGGCCTGTGGGTTTTTAATCACACTTAAACCACTTCTCATATTCATCTAGTGATGAATTTGTCCTTTTCCTTCCATTAACTTCTGTTCTCTGAACATCTGGAAGTTCCTTTAACTTTATTGCTAGATCTATTTCCAAGTTACTATTTGGCTTTATGCATTCTTATGTCAGTGACATCCCAGTAAAATGCATTCCTATAAAAAAGAGTAAAATATCATCAGCTAGTCCCTCAAGTGATGTGTTAGGGACTTGCATGTTTTCCTTTGCTTCGTGATAGAGGGCTCTGGCTTTTCTCTAACTTTCAGCTCGTGGTTTTCACCTTCCACTATTCGGGAAGTAGGAGAAGTTTAGGTGGGCTATGCATCATCTGAGATGGTTTTTTAGGGGCCTTTTATTTTCAAAGTATGCAGGAGGGTAGAATCCGCAGTATGTGCCCGTGTCTTCCGTTATCATGGTGATAGCCTTTGAAAGTGTCCTCGATCATTTGGCTGTGTCAGAGAGCTGATCAAGAGAAAATGACGTGGTAGGTGTTTGCGGTCTGTAGGTGGACTGGTCTCCAGTATTTTAGGGTGCAAGTTAAGTAGTTGCCACTAGATGACAGTATAATCTACTGGTACGGTACCTAAATCAGCATTTCAGTACATTATAATATTGAACTTGTTCTTTGCACTAGCAGTTTGTTAGACTTATTTCGCTAGATCCAGTCTGAGCCTACTGGACTTCAGGAAAAACTATAATGATCTGCCTTACTTTTTTTTTTTTTGATCTAATTCCTATAACCTGTAAAGGCAGAAATATTGTCCACAAGTCCTGGGCAAGTGACAGAGGAAAAAACTTGCAAGAAATAAAGATCCCGTGTTACTTAGGTGTAACTCATCTCTGGATCTCTCCCTGAGCTCCCGCTAACGCTGCTTGGCGTCCCTGTGAGTTATTCGGACTGTATGTTGTCCTTCGGGCTTGATGGAGCTTTTCTCAGCTATTAATGTCTGCAGGACAGGAAGAAGTGGTGAATCAGGTGCCTTTTTACTACTTGCATTCCACATAAGCATCGTGCTGAGGAAACACTGGCAAACTGGTGTAAAACAGGACTTAAGTATCTTGCTGTTCTTAACCTAATCTGAGTCGTGTCTTCTCTCTTGTGCTTATTTCTTGATGTATTTCTCAAAGAGTTTTTGTTTAGTGGTAACTTGGGGCTTCTTGGATAAACAGAAGCAATGGTGTTCCTTGTATTTACCTTATTCCTTCTTCTGCCTTGTGCTCTGCAAAAATATTGAATAACTGTAATATACAAAAAAACCCAGGTAATTACAGAAGACTTTTTGCACCTGTTTTAATATTTATGTTTACCTTTTTCAATTACAGCTTTGAAATTGCATTGTTTTATCCAAAACATATTGAGAAGAGACTTAATGCTTTGTGTAGAAGGGTGCTCGAATGGCAGAAGCAGCCTTGCTGTTACAGCTCTGGTTGGGACAGTCACCTGTGGGTTCGTTTACCTTCTGCTGCACAGTTTTTGTAGAAAACATTATTTCAGAGGCCAATGGCTTTTAGGACTTTGTAATTATTGTACCTACGTTTGCAGCTGACATCTGTTTCTAGGCTGCTCAGTGCTGTGAAAAAATGAAGCTGTCTGTCACAGGAGTCACCCATCACACAGATTTTCACTGTATCATAAAAAGCAACAAAGAATCAACCCCCCCAAAATACTTACAAATAAACCCAAGATTTTTTTTCACTTTACAATTTCAGGGTTATACTGGAATTGTGTGATGAAGAGTGGTGAATAGCTGGGAAGTGTCAAATGAAAATCATCTGAGGGAGATGAGAGTTAGCAGTACAATAAACCAGGCTAGACAGCCTCCAAGAAGAGCTTCAATTTCCTAACATGGTCTTTTGGAAGTGAACCTTTGCCTTCCAAAGGTCACATTTAAAATTTGCCAGATCGTGTGATATTGACAAATGCAGCCTCCTTGTTCAAAGTCCTAGCAGAGCAATGACACTGAACACTGATACCAATATTCACTGCTAAACAAGTTCTTGTGAGACTTCAATGTTTTTAGTCACGTGAATTTCTTCTTCCTTGTAATATTGTCCTGGCAGAAATCACAGCTCTGAAAATATCCGTGCTACAAACGTATGTAATTAGAACTATGGGAAATAATCAATATATGGAGATAAAGCTGAATGGAAATGGAAAAATGAATACAGTGGACAAGACTAAGCTGTGTTAAGAGTGGACTCACTGACTCTCTGTTACTGTGGGTTGAATTCACTTTCCTCTGGGGACCCGTATTTGACTGAACTGAGATCCTTCAAATAAATCACTTGAAATAAAAGTGATGGGAATGGGCACACAGCAGTGTTTCAGAGTCTGTGTCAGAGAAGACGCAACGGTGATTTTTTACCTCTTTTCAACAGGGAAATGCCTTCCTGCTAATTCTGTCTTCAGTGAGAAGCTGTAAATGCGGACAGCGACCATAGCCTGTGTTCTGCTGTTTGTCTGCGTGTTCATTTTAAACTCAGTTCATCAGGATGGATTTGGAAAATGTCTTGTGGCATGTCTGCATGTGCAGGTCAGGGGAAGGAAGCACTCTGCGTATTCTTACTCTTAAAATCAGGTTACTGTATCTGAAAGGACTTTGGCCATGTATGAGACTGAGGGGAAGTGCAGTGCAAGCCTTTGCATTTTAAAAGTTTTCTTCCAGAATGGGAAAAAAGAAAGGTCCGTCTTTCTTCTCTTTGGATGATTTCTGGTCTGTCTCGTCTGCCGCTGAGATGCCACCAGCAGTCCTGTGTCCCAGTGTCTGCAAGTGGCTGACACAGGGCAGCGGTAATTTCCATAGCTCCGTGTGCACTGAATCTGCCTCAGCCTGGGTACTTAAACAATACTTAGAACAACGTTTTTCTTTGCAGATGTCTAGCATAAAATTCTGGCTTAAAACAAATAGTGGCTGCAGCAAAAGGGAAGCATTTTGAAGCCCGAAGGCCACACACAGCAGTGGTAGGAAGGGGTGGGCCTTGGTCCCTGAAGGTCTACTTGTGGCAGCGCTGGGGGCGCTGGGCTTTTCTTCTGTGTGAGCTGCAGTAAAATACTGTTGCTCAGGCCGACGGAGAAAGGCGTGGACTGCGCTAGAAGAGGGGTCTGAGCATGGCTTGTGCTTTCTGGAATGCCACAGTACCAAGGATGTTTTTAACTAGTAAAAAGGACTAGTATTCAGTAAGAAGCAGCAGGGATTTAGGGCAAGAACTGAGACAACAACTAGAAAAGGGTTTGACGTGTTTCACAATGTGTCCCCTTGTGCATTCATGGGGAGAGCGGAAGTGCTACTATTATTTATTTTCACGAACAGAGGTTTTCTTGCTAGCACTCCTGTAGGTATTTCACATACCTGTCCACACAACTCAGCCGCTATTCCCGCAGGAAAATGCGACGAGCGTAGCAACATTACAAGAAAGAGGGGCGAGAGCAGGATGGGAATTAGGCCAGCCGAATGTTTTCCTGTATGTTTGTTTGTGAGTGTGCATGCCAGACAGCCTATTGAAGCCATCTGCCCAGCTCTAGTGCGTGGGCCTAGGGAACATTTTCCCCAGTTTCTCCTTAAACCTACACACCAACATCTAAGGGGAAAAAAGGAAGCTCTGGCTCCAAGTGCTGTTTGTGAGGCTGTTGGAAGCTGGTGGAGAACACAATCACACGGCTTTGACAAGCCAAGCGTGCAGGTGGATCAGAAATGACTGAACGTCCCATAGTGCTGTGTGTCACCTCCCAGTTTCTTGGTGAATTCAGAATCAATCTTACGGATTTCAGAGGTGCACATATGCACCCCTCTGGCTCAAGCTGACAGGGACATAAACCCCATTTGAAGAAAGCACTGGGATAAAAGATTTGTTTTAATGATAAACTGTACAGTATATTGGTGCCTGTAATGGTGCTATGGGTCAGAATTAGAAATCCTACAAAGAAGCACCTTCCGCAGTCTTCACTACCTCTGGATTGAACTGACAAGGCAGAAGTAATTCTTGAAACAAACAAGCCGAAGTCAGGCAAAAGAAGTAGTCACCCTAAGTTTGAAAAAAAAAAAAAAGATGAGCAAGCTCCTCAAATCATCACAGTCTCCTGTTGATAGGGCTTCCCTTGAAATCCTGACTTTGTGGGTAGCATATATTGCCTGAAAAGCTTGGCTTTTCTGTGCTTGGTACATGGTGCATGTCTTCATATTCAGGTAGGGGGGACATACCACAGATTTTTTTCTGATCCAGAAACATTTTCTACATCTGCTTTGCCTTCACTTGCCTACATGTAAATCCTCACAGTCACAGGGAGCTGAGGGGACACCTCACTGTTTCTGGGTGTCCATCTTGTCAACCTTGAACTTATTCACCCAGCTAGTTGAATCAAAACTTATGTTGCACCTAGAACAAAACCTGACACCTTCCAAAGACGATTCAAGTATGGACTGAAGTGCTGCCTACTTTTGAATGGATGGCTAACACATCTTTACCTGCTCCTCATTGCAGAGACTGGACATTCCCTTATGCACTCCTCATTCTGGAGGTACAGCACTGAGGCGCCAAATTGCACTTATTTTTACCGTATTTCTCTAAGATTTCTGCTCTTAGGGTCCAAGCTCTACTGGATCAACCAAATGCATGTGAGCTGTAAACCTTGGAATCAAAAGCCACACACAGGCTCATGGGAAAGGCACAAGATCTCCCTGTTTCTGGCATCTGATGAGAAGAAAGGTAGAAGTTACAGCAGTGCAGAATGAATGAAAAGCCACAGGGTGTTATTACTGGTCAATGTAATAGGAGCAATTGAGGATGGCGGAGACTGCTGTGGGAAGTGAGAATTTCCCTAGATTCAGATTATAAAAACCCCATAAAACAGCATTGCTGTTTCACTAATGCTGCACTGCATTAATGTCTTCCTATTTATAGCCTCAGTTTAATCTTAACAAAGTCCCCACTTTCTCCCCCAAAAATATTCCCCAGAGAATTGTCCAATCTGGCTTTAAATAACTCAAGTAACAGCGCTTCCATCATTTACCTTTGGAGATGATTACTTGGCCTAATAGTAATAATTGTGAGAATTCTGTAGGGTTTGGTTCACGATGATGTTTGCAGACTGAATTCTGCAATTCTGTTTATAAGGGGTTGGCCATAAATTAATGCCTTCAGTGTTTTCCTGAGGTTTGAATGCACCAATTCAGAAGTCTCAGAGCTTATTTCTAATGAGAGGTTAGGTGTTTAAATAGCTTTAATAACCTGTCCCTAAATGAATATTCACAGCCAGCTAGCTCTTCCTCTACTACCCTGCTCTGGTATAATACTGTGTGGGATTGTCCTACTTGCCCAATGGCAAGTTTTTCTCCTTTTTTGTTTCCTTTTTGCACTTTTTTGCTTTCTTTGAGGTTAAATGAGCAGGAGTTAGACTCATAGTATTATGGGGGTAAAACACTAATGGCTGGGCCTCTTGGTTAGATGTGTTCTTCAGAAGAGGTACTGAAGAGACCACCCCTTTTCTTTGTAGTAATGGTGGTTGTTTTAACCAATGATTCCAAGCTTTTTGGACAATGGTCCACTGTCAGTTGTAAGACAGCACACAGACCACCTGCATTCCTTGTAGCTAAATGGCTGTACCCAGGCTGTTCATTGAAAATACAAACTTGCTGATACAATCCCATCAGCTGGCTAAGTGTCAGCTGCCAGTCTTTCTTCTCAGTCTGCAGCTGAGGAAAAAAATGTCCGTATTACAGGCAGAATTTTGCTGGTTTAAAACCAAAAGAAATTAGGATGTCTCCTTTACTAAGACCAAATTTGGCTCTTAATCAAATAGGGTTTTCTTTTGTCCCAGTGAGTGAAATTTGGGATGCTTGGAAGGATGAGGCTCTGCTACTGATTTTAGGAAAAGGCTTACTTAGGTAGCAAGGGTCACATAATTTGCCTGTTACCCCAACAGTTCCCTCGCATTGAAGCTTGCAGTTCTTTAGGAGTTTCATGGCAGAGTTAATGAAAAAAGTAGAGAATTTTGCATTGAGCCCAAACAGAGAAACAGATGAGTTCTGGCCAAGGGCCAGTGTTTTCAGAATTGTTGATCAAAGATAAGTTTTATCACAGTTGGTCTTTAAAAAAGACTGACATCTCAGAGAAGAAAATGAGCTAAACCAGATGGAATTTGAGCCCGTACAGTTTGAGCTGAGCTGGCTTTTTCTTTCTTCTTTTTTTTTTTTTTCTTTTTTGCCCTGTGATCACAAACATAAAAAGATAGAGGTAATACAGGTGTAAAATTTATTATAACTTCCAAACTCTTGAGGGTCTTTAGAGAGCAAAACGCATACAAAACCTGCATTTGACCTTAACTGTTACTTGTTCCTGTGGTGGTTGGGAATGATTAAGCCATTTTTAATGTAGTGGAAGCTGAGGTCATGCTCCACTTCTCCTAAAGCTCTTTAAAGGACAAGCTGCTATAATTACCATAATAAATATAATAAACTATAGAAAATTGCAAACCACAGTAGACTTGCTACTCACAAAAACAACCAAGTTCTTCACTAGGCATGCATTCTGCGTTGTCGCTGGCTTAAACGTTGTAGTGAGTGTGGCAGCTATTAGGAGAGCAGGGAGAATATGTGGGAAAATGTAGACATTGCTGTTAACTACATCAGGCTTTTGGCCCAGTCAATTTTTGGCAATTCTTTTTCCATTAATATCGAGGCCACAGAGCCACAGATTAGAGTCATGGACAGATTTAGGTCAGAAGGGACTTCTGGAGGATGTTTGGTCCAACCCTCTGCTCCAAGCAGACCTAACTTCCAAGTTAGATCAGGCTGCTCAGGGCCTTTCCAATCGCATTTTGAATGTCTCCAAGGACAGTCAGATTGCACGGCCTCTCTGTGCAGCCTGTTTCCGTTCATAACCACTCTCACTGTGGAATATTTTGCCCTTATGTGTAATCAGAATTTTTGTAATTCTACTCAGAATTTTCTCCTTAAAGCCCCTTTTCATTTTTTGAAAAATGCAGTCTAATTCAGACTTCTCAAGCTACCATTCTTTTTATAAAAGGGATGTCACCCGATGAGGAGAGAAGCAGCATTCCAAGTGACATATATAACCACTCAGACAATCTGGGGTTTGAATTCTAAATGGAGAAAGCCCTGTGGAACATTCATTATGAATATTGGTGGAAAATCCGTAAACCCAAATATATTCATAAAAGCAATCAGTCAAACAATTACAAAAAGCATACAAGCTCAGGAAAAAAAAATCTTTCTCCATGTGTGGAGAATTTGTGAAGGAGAAAAGAAAAGGCTCCAGCAGAGGAGTCCATTGTTTGCAGCCTGTTCTGATTAGGAGCAAGCACACTGGAGGCAGTGAGAGCCACATACAGGTTCTAGAAGGGATAGTCTCTGAAAAACAAGACTTTACATTAAAAACCTTTGGATTTCTTCTTTTCATTTGGTGATTTATTTGTGATTAAATTTTAACTCTTTGAAGAATCAACTCTTTCTTTAGTCAGCCATTTCTGCAGTAGTTGTGCTAGCCTATGTTCCTTTTCCTGTGATACTTCCAGAAATACGTTTCTTGTGCCGGTACAAGGAAAAGAATGAGGTTCCAAGAAATCAGTGGCAAATGAAGAGATGGTATCTTGCAAGAGGAATTGTACAAGGACAAATTGATCTTATAGATAGATGACTGTAGAATTAAAGCTACATACAAAGATGTCATACTGTATGCCACACTGCAAAAAAAGTCAATGGATTTACTGTCAAAACATGAGAGACAAGAGTGTGAAATCTTGTCCATTTCTGTTTCATCTGTGTGTCATGGTTTAACCCCAGCCGGCAACTAAGGAACACACAGCCACTTGCTCACTCCCCACCAGTGTCAGAATGGGGGAGAGAATCAGAAGGAAAAGAAAACTTGTGGGTTGAGATACGATAGGTGCAGCAGAAGCCACATGCACAAGTAAAGCAGAACAAGGAATTCATTCACCACTTCCCATGGGTGGGCAGGTGTTCAGCCACCCCTAGGAAAGCAGGGCTCCAGCACGACTAATGGCTACTTGAGAAAACAAAACACCATCACTCCAAGCATCCCCCTCTTCCTTCTTCTTCTTCCGGCTTTATACGCTAAGCATGACATCATGTGGTATGGGATATCCCTTTGGTCAGTTGGGGTCAGCTGTCCCAGCTCTGTCCCCTCCCAACTTCTTGTGCACCCCCAGCCCACTCACTGGTGGGGTGGTGTGAGAGGCAGAAAAGGCCTTGACTGTGTGTAAGCACTGCTCCGCAGGAACTGAAACATCCTTGTGTTACCAACACTGTTTCCAGCACAAATCCAAAACACAGGCCTGTACTGGCTAGTATGAAGAAAATGAACTCTACTCCAGCCCAAATCAGCACAATCTGGTTGAAAACAATATTCTTCTCCAGTGCAAGAATTGTGAATCATGATAAGCAAAATGAATTTGAAAAGTGTTTTAAAATACACAGGCCTGGCTAGCATCATAGTTTAAATCACCTCTTCATTTCCACTGTAATTGAAGTCAAATTCTGATGTGCTTTTTTTTTGAAATTCATTATGTCAACATAAGTAGGTGCAGCTTATCATCACTTGGATGGTTGTTATTTTTTAGCTGTTTAATTCATTGACTCACATCCGGCAATAATTCATGCAAAATGAGCTCTGAACTCCTTTGCAATATGCAGATTTGTGTGCAAATGAGCGTTACCTATGGTGTTCACACTGAAGAGTTTTTCTTTGATGTACATTTCTGACATTCTGAGATTGTAAAGAAGAAAATAACTTTAAAAATTTTAAGAAACCTTAATTGAAGTTAACATAAAAGAAGATACATGGTGTTAATTGGTCTGTTTCAGGCATAATTTGGGCCTTTGAGACCATGTCCCTTACCCCCCGCCAAAGTGTCAAGACTCACATCTTTAATTCAACAATCTTTGTATTAATTACCTCTGGATAAGGTAAGCTTTGATTGGGAGTCCTTTATTGTAAAATTACAGTACATTGCCTGCTTTAAGATAAATAAATTAGGGTTGAACTTGAAAAAAAATCTCGATCCAACTGTGAATGGGAAAGTGCATTTGAGTATCAAATGCTAGATGAAAGAACAGTTTTTATCCGACTTCTTTAATAGGCGAAAAGTGTTTTCTTTTGCTTCCTCTTTTTTCATTGTTTTTGCACATTGAAAAATAATATCTTCATCAAGAGATGGAAACACTCTTGATGAAGAGGGTTGCCAACTTTTCCCTCCCAAAAGGACACTTTCTGTCTCATTGGAACTCAGCATTGTCCTCTGAGAATAATTCTTCAGTATCTGGTCCATTTGTCACAGAGTAATCGGTGAGCTAGGGATGCATTTGCCCCCCCGCCACATTTCCTCCAGTTGACTGTCCATTAAGACCAAACTTGATTTTGTTTTCATGGATGGAAGGATTGAAGAGGGTCTTGTACCATCTCTGTGTGACCTGGATGCGTGGGTGGGGATAAGTGTTTGTTATAAGTTCTGGGAGGTATGAAACCAGCCACAAGGCCAAGAATACTGCGGGCAATGCAGACAGAATAAAGACAGCTTGTATCTGCCATTCATCCCTGAGGAAGACTGACCATTCCTGGCTTTGCTGTGATTGAGTTGATGAGCTATATTTGGAGGGTGAGACTTGGGTGTTCTGCAGATGGTATGTTTTTTGTATGGATTATGCTCACCACAGTATGTTTCCAATGCAACTAAGTGGTTTGAATGGCATATTGGTGAATACTGACAGAACTTTGCAGCTCGTAGGGTCTGTTCTGCCCATGGAGATGCTAGTGTGTCTCCTCTGAATCAGTAAGATATGCCATGTGTCTTGTGTACTTTTCAGGGCTAACATGCATTATTCCATGACTGCTCATCTGAGGCAAGCAAAGGCTGCTAGATGAAATACTAGGTGTACCTACTTGACATTTGACTCATGAAGCTGGTAATGTTAATAGTGCTGGTGTTGAGGACACTTCAGTATAAGTTTCAGAGCTGACACTCAAGTGGTTTCAGCTCTATTGTCTCTCAGCACAGAGACACACCTGACCACTATTCAAAAGATTTTCAGCATTTACAAAAGACCTGAAGGTATAGCCCCAGTTTTTTGTTCTTAGCATATTTCAGAGAATAGTCTTTCACCCCCACTTCCCTGCTTGGACACCTTACTCGGTGCAGAGCTGCTATGTTGGCCCAGCTAGCACAGAATGTGTGCTGATGGTAAAGGGATGCTGGAGGCTTCGGTTTTACCACCTGAGATATCGACTGCCTCAGTATGCCAGGTTATATCCTATGTTTTTGGAATGGGGGACATATATAGTCACTACTGCTTTGGCCCTTTATTCGCATTGAAATCAGCCAAGATGTAAGATAACCAGCAGAAAAAAAGGCCAGGTGTCCTTTTGTTTTATTAAAAAATCTAGAAATGCTGACACGGGAAGGTACAGATCACCTATTCAACCCTCTCCTACTCTGGATGGGGAATGGTGCCAACGGTATCTTGAAACTGCCGTGGGAGCTTGACCCAAGAACTGGTTGTATACTCCTCCTTCTTATTGTACTAGGCCACTGTGAATTTCATCCTGCTACGTTTCCCCATCCCCTAGAGGCAGACTTGTCAAGAAGCCTTTTGTCTGGCACAGTGTTTTCAAATCCAAACTCTGATAATTATCTGTGGTTCTGCTGCCGACTTGAAAGGCGATTTCTAGGCATTGAATCCACATTCCCGTCAGTACAAAAATTAAGAGTAAGGAGAAGAGGCATTTCTGTGCCTGCTTCTCTCTCCAACACTTGACACCAAATGCACATGTGAGGCTGACCGTCAAAGATAAATGAGTTCAATAGAAGAGAGCAGACACGTACTTGGATCTCGGTGTAATACAGTACAAATCAGTAGAAAGTGCAACACAAAGGCTTTGCATGGCAGACTCTGCTAATCAGAAGAGGTGAGTGTTTTAGCATATTTAAACGAGGACAGGGCATCCACTAATCAAACAACAGAATCCAGAGGTACTGAAAGAGCCAGGGAAAGACTGTTGCTTAAAACTTTTCAACACGGATGGAATATTTTTGAAATATCATTAAATGCGATGATCTAGGTTTATAGGAAAATAATGAGGTAAGTAACAAATATGTCAAAACTAAACTATTAAATATTTTAATTATGCTGGATACAGATTAGTTGCTGAAAAAGTTTCCCATTACTGCACTATAGCTGTCAGAAAAGTGTAGTAAAATACTGGGTTTTCATTTGATTTATTTAGGAAAGGTACGATGTGGTAACTTTCTAACAGCTTTCATGGGATGAATAAAAATTGCATCATGAGCCTGCTAGTATTCTTTGATATAAATTGGTGCAAACTGCACATAAGTGATAAAAACTCTTTCCTCGCATGCAAGATTTTAAAACCTTTCACGTCATCTAAGTAGATTGTTTTAGAAGTATTACATCTGTATATTTCTCTTACAGTCTTCCACCTTTCTTCTACTGTCTTTCAATTCAAGCCCAGGTTGCTGTCACATTCATTGACATTTCTCCTCCACAGTAGCAATATTTTTTGTTAATCAGTCAGGAAAGAGAATTAGTTTTACATCAACATTTTAAAGGGATATTTTCTTAAAACCTCCCAGGGAAAAAATTACCTTTTACTGAGAATTATACAAAGTGTACATGCTTTCTAGGCCAATAGATCATTGCCATATGAGTATAACAAAGGTTACTTAGCAGTCACGGGTTTTCTTTGGGAATATTGCCTTCACAGAAGCAGATCTCTAAGGACATGAGCTTATTTTAAGCTGATATTCATTAGAAAGCTGTTAAGCCGCTAGAGACATTTTGGATACAAAATAGGATATCTGGCTTATATTTTCTTTTGCAGGTAATAAGAGATAATATCTGTAATCATGGTCAGAACCTTTGATTTATTGCTGTGATAGGTTATATTGTGTCACATGATATTATGAGCTTTTTATCTCTATTTTTTTGAAGGAGTAGTTTTAATGGATTTTAAGCATGAGACCATCAGACTGATAGCTTCAAGGCTGGCGTATTCCTCCATTTATGAAAATGATGCCTCCTTCTGGATATGCGCTGGATTTGCTGCAGTTGCTTGTCAAGGGCTTGAGTTATCTGCTTTAAAGACAGAATTTATATTTCCATTGTCTTCAGCAGAAGCTGGATGAAGGCTGCATACCTCACCAAATTAAGAGGGGGTTAAGTATGATCTTTTGAAGGTAGGAGGGGGTATGTGTTTAATGTGTTATTGGATCTTTTGATGAAATATGTATCTTCCTCAAGGTACAAACAGCTGAAGAAAAAACTAAGCATTGGACAGAAGAAAGAGATGACTGCATGTATTAAACCGTAAGACTCTTCATGCTAAATACTGGATAAAGATGATAATTTAATTGGATTGAATACTTGAGTTCAGAAAAGAAACAGCGAAAGAAACAGGAAGATCTTTGTTAAGAGTAAAAAGAAGTTATCAAAAAAATGGGAAATGGTTGTTTTAATAAAAAATAAAGAATATAGAATTAAGTGTGCTTGCATATACACATTAATTTAATCTGTGATAAAAATGGTACAATCAAATATGAAAGGAGACTTGGGAAATATAACTTTTCAGCTGTATGAAAGAAAGCTTTTGGCTTATCACTTTTGACAGTGTGGATACAATGGGAAAAGATCAGAATGGTATCTGCAGGGACAATGCAGTATAGTCAGGGATTGTCTAAAGGCTAAATTCTGCTCTTTCTCCATTATGTTTTGGGTGGCAGGATTTCACTGCCTGTACCCTGCATCCACAGTACTTTCAGGCATGCAGAAAGGCTGGTGGCAAAACAAAGGGAGGCGTTACATGAAGTTCGATGCCAAAGCTCTGGAGATTTCTGATGCATGTGCAGACTGACAACAGTTCTGGAAAAAAAAGGGAGCACAAACGGAGCAGCTGCATGACCAAAGAGGGAATGTGTTATTCCTCAGTGGCTTTGGGTTACTGGCAAACAGATTTCTGCCAAGGCTTTTCCCTTTTCTTTAATTTTCTTTTGTAGTCAGGGAGGTGCCATTGATCAGGTGCTCCCTATGACTTGAGCAATGCTATCAACAGATAAGACACAGGTCTGACATCTCAGATATCCAGCACAATTCTCATCCTCATCTTGCCACAAGCTCTCTCTGAAGGTCTCAGAAGCTTTTTTTCCTTTCACTTCCTTGGCTTGCCTTTTGACACTCTTAGAAGAGAGTTGTGGGTTGATACAGCTCTCAGTAAGAGGGCATCTTGGTGGTGAATGCCGGAAAGAGCACCAGACAATTAATTTTTCCAGGAGCTGTGTATTCTTAGGGAGGTGGAAAAGCACTGTGAAGTTATTCTCTGCTTTTGTATTTGAAATCGGGTGCTAAACATATATCTTTTTTTCCTCTTCACATCAACATTCATTTTCTGTAATATAATCATACACCTCCAACAGAAATAGGATTGGTGAAAGCAAAAATCTTTGGTATTTTGGAGCATTTTGCTTTGCTATATGAGACAGTCCGGAAGAGTGGAGTATAACTGGTGGAGCTGACTATAAAAGGTGAAGAGAGTGAAGAACCTCAAGTAGGTTCTGTTGTGGTAGGCAACAACAAAGGTTGCTACATTTGCAGTGTAATCATTCACACACACAGGTTTGTCTTAAGTCTGAACCTCCAAAAATATAAAGGCATATGGGTATATGAGTGAAATACAGTTCTTCCGCTAAAGGTGTAAGCAAGATTCTGGGCAGAGGCTTAGTGAGATCCAGCAGTTTCCTGGCCCAATGGTAACACCTCCAATTAGCTTTTCCTTGCTCAAAACTGGAAATTTGGGGTTTCATGACAGAACTTCCTCCCACGATATTGACAGATGACCATTTCCACAGTTATTCTGCTGTGACTTAAATACTGAGAAACACTGCAGGATAACAGCTTTAATGAAATTACCACCAGTATAAAGAATTCTGTCTGGCGAGCTTATACATATATTATGACCAGGTCATAAAGTATGCCAGAGGAAGTTTATCTGCAGCAGATTCACAATGAAATTAATTGAAGGATAAAAGAAAATGATGAAATTAATGGGGAAAGAGGTTATTTTTCTGTAAGTTGTACATTCAAACATTGTGTGAATTTGGAAACAATGTCTGAAGGCCACTCTTTGAAAATGTTTTTTTAAAATGCTGTCGTAACATTTCCTGTGAAATGCAGTAAAATGCAGTAGTACCAAGCTATGATTGAATAAAGAAGCATGGTAACACTGAGCCTGAGTGAACATATCTTTAAAGATTCACTTAAAAGCTCACTGATTTGTCTGTAATTAAGTTAGGCTCCAGCACTGTAGGACTCTGTCTATGGCACAGTGAAGTGAGTGGAAAAATCACTTAGGCAACCATCTGCAGGTAACAATACTCTTTAAGCAGTCACCAAGACTAGCAGCCATTCCCAACGTTCACTAAATCTGCAGAATTCATAGAATATTTTCAGCAATGATTATCAGGACCAGACCTTTCTCATTGCTATCTACAACACAGAGTAAAAGACGGTTGATTAATTTTGATGTCACACTTGTTTTGGTCCACCTCCAGCCCAGAAACCTCAGTGATTTCAATATGTTATTTAAGCACCTACTCAATGAGCCCTGAGTGATGCAATACAAGGATACCAGCAAGATGTATCTTAAAACACCATTTGCTCCCACTCAGTGGTGTTTTCATTTCTTTATGGAATATTTAAGGGGTGCATGTTGTTCTGACAGCATATTAAAGCAACATTTTCTTTGATGATGTAATGACTGTTAACAGCTTAACACTCCCATGACCAGCTAGTAATAGGAAGAGTATGTTGGATTCTACTAGTTCTGAAGTGATGTCAGCCAAAGATTTGTAGGATCATAGTTTTCTTTAGCTTTTTTAAAATAGCTACATCTGGCATACTTTATGTTTTATTCTACTCTGCTTTGGATTGTGCAGTGCTTTGTGACTTGCCCTGCAAGATCTATGCTTTTTCACCTTGACTCGACCTTTATCTTGATAACCTTGGACTGAGCTTCAAGGCTTTAGTTTCAAGCACAAGACCTGTTGTCATCCTTCGTTAAAATATGAATCGCTCAAGTGCTTCATGACTAATACTGTGTAAAATCCTTCTCGCTGAGCATCTGATTTGTTTTCATTTCTGGGACATGGAAAGTTTTTATGCTTACCACAGATTTAAAGGTTGTCAGTGATGTGTTGAGCTAACTTGCAACCTGGTTCTGTAAAGTTTTAATGCTTGAGTCTCAGTCTGGAATTGATGTTTTGTGGGGCTTAACTCTTTCATCCCTCATGAATTCCACTATATTTACAAAGTCTGTAATGATATCTAGTCTTACAGAAAAGTGTGGAGCTTTGTTAATATTCGTGCACCTCTTTGAAGAACATGACATGGGAAGCAGGCTCAGGAGAGAGTAACACTACATATTGTGTGGTGTTGGTTTCATTTTGACTTTGAAGGCTGAAGCTACATTCCACTTATGCTTAAAAATGCTGTATTTTGAAATGTGCAAGCATTTCAGGTACTTACCAGACTACTCATGCTGATGAACGGGATGGGCAGGAAGTGATTGATTATTAAACATTCAGAGGAGCTTTTTGTTAAGAATGAAGCAGCAGCTATTTTAAGCTTCATCAAAACCTGGAATCCTTCACAAATACACATGAAGTTTTACTCCATTCAGAAAGGAACACCTCAGAAATGGCAGACAAGCTTTTGAAAGAGGCCAGCTTTCAAGGATCTCTCAAATTTAGCATGTTCTCTACAGGACAAGTTAGAGAAGTAGTATTTTTTTGTCTTCTAGTATAATAAAGAGCTACTAGGTGGGATGGGAATCTTTCTGGACAAGTTTATCGCTGATGCACACACAGATGTTTCTGCTTATTTGTGGCTCTTGCATTGTTGATATCAAAGTATTTAGGGATTGAACTCACATCTTTACATCTCCAGTCCTGCACAGTGTATTTTTAAAGGAACTTAAGGGTATAGGTAGTACCAAAGTTGCCATAACACTCTGTTCTTTTATTACTCAATGAACTCTAAAGCACTATACACAGTTTTGAAACACCTCTTGATAAAAACAAACCTGAAGTCAGAATATATGTTTTAGGACTATTGCTAATGTAAAAGCAGTTATGATAATAAATAGTTGATGTGTTACTGTACCTGTGTGGATGTAAGGTTTCAAGTCGGTTAAAATTTGCAAGGAAGACTAATATCTTTGACTGGACAAGCTGATATAATGATTTCTGTGAGTCATTTACAGCTGCAAAGTGAGTGGGAAGGCTATATAGTAGTTGTAGCATCAACTAGGAATATTTCTACGCTTCAGTGGCCTTGGCCGTTTGAGAGCTACTCTCCCTGTCTGTCCTCTAGTGAATCTGCACCTGTGTCTTGTGACTAGTAAATTGAATTAAATTGTCCTCAAAGTTGACTTTTACTGGTACATCTTTGCAAATGCACCCCGCCCCTGCTAGAAGAGATGGACAGCTGACAAGATTTAGGGCCGCTGTTGCCTAGGATTTCATCTATCAAAAGATTCCTCCTTAAAGTCTACCAAACAGCTCTAAGGATAAATTATCAAGATGTGGGATTATATGCCTGACAAGGGAATGACCTTGGTGGCAGGGGCACTTTCCATCAGCTGTACTTGCTTGTACCACTGAAATAAGCAGGTGTTTGAATGTTGACTTTAATAGGTGTTGTACTTCACTAATTGCTCTTGACTATTTTAAAAAATGTTAATGAATGCTTACAATGTTTTATAGTTGGATTGAGAGACTTCATGGAGTGTGTACCTCCATTGTATTACTGACATCTGTCCTATTAGAACTGAGATTTGCGTTGGATATATCAGCTACAGGAAAAACACATAAGAAAAACATGGAAGAAAGGCATGCGTTGATGAAGATGACCAACAATATTAATGTATTAAATTCTGTAAAACGTGCTTCATTCAAAAATATAATTCTAGCTTAACAGCTTGATGGCTAGCTGATAGAAAAGCTTTTGTTCTGGTGAACAGATGAGGAGGAGCAGCTCTGCAGCCAAAGCAGACAGACACTGCATTTGTTTCCTTCAGCTTGTAGTAGCTAATTAAAGATATTGTGGCTATTTTCCAGAAATAATCCAGTCAGATTCAGACACCTGTAGTTACATTGATTTCTTACTTTTGGACAATAGACAATGAAGAAAATATCCAATTACATTTCTGCTTGGGAGAAATAACAAACAAACAAACTAACAAACAAGCAAACAAACAAACCCCAAACATCTCCTTCTGTAAACTCTGAAACCCAGGGAATATCAAGAGGTACTTAAATGAGCAAGAGCTGTTCCAGAGTGCTAGGCAGGAAAGTGCTGCTCAAGAGACAAGGAAAGTATAGGGCGCCTTCTAGAAATGGGATATCTCCAGTAGCATCCTAGAGGACAAGGAATATGGATTTTCATGTGTTGCCTGGGTGGTAGCAAAACTACTCTGTTGCTTGCTGTTTCAGTCTGAAGGTCAAGTGTATTGAGGTCTTTCAGCTGGCAGGTGCATGTTTTTCCTAAATAGTTACAGCTGACAAATACACCTCTTGTTCTGCTGACTGTTATGGGTACATCATGATGTCCTGTTTAGTTCAATTTCAGTTAGCAAGGTATGAACACAGTAGGGATAAGAGGAGGGAGGAGGTTAGAGAGGAGATGGAAAAGTACAGAAGTAAGAACCAGATGTCAAACAGCTCACCCACGGGATGGCTCTCTATTGTTTGATGCATTTCTATGGATGATGTGGTAGGTTCAGATTCTGTAGAGTTTTGCCTTTTATTTAAAGGGGGAAAACCTGAAATATTTCTGTTCTAGCCAGAAGGGTAGAAACTTCTACATGTAAGCAGATGTAGCCAGCACTCTTCCTGAGTGAACACATCAGCTAAAACAACCCCCCAAAACACTTCTCTCCATTCCAAGCTCACCAAACAATAAACTCTAAAGACAGTGGAAGCACAAGTTACGGGGACACCTCTACATACAACAGGGGCAAATGGAGGGAGGAAGAGGCACGGACTGAGGATCAGAGACAGAAAATACTCTAGGAGGAGAACTAAGCACCAAAAGTGACAAAGAACAACAAATTTGAATGAACAGGGTGCCAAACGACAGCTGAATCAGTGGCTGTGTAGAGGATGACTGGCAGCGCTAGTCACAGTTCCCTGTGCTCCTTCATGTTCATGACCCTAAGGAACCCGGAATGTGGCTGCTTGTCATGTCAGTCATTTCTCTTCCTTACGTTAGGAATCTAAGCTATTGTCTCTCGCTAGGTAAAAGTCAAACCCTCCCAAATATTAAAAGTATGGCTAGGAGCATGAGTAAAGCGAGGAGGTAAGCCTGCTGTGTCCCCTTGTGCTTTCTCTTTTCTTTCTGTCCACATGGAAACTGGCAGGGATGGTTAGTTTTTCCTCATAGAAACTCCTTCCTGTGTGTCATGGTTTAACCCCAGCTGGCAACTAAGCACCACCCAGCCTATTGATGACTGCCTGCCAGTGTTGGGATGGGGGAGAGAATCGGAAAGGTAAAAAGGAGAAAACTCATGGGTTGAGATAAAGACAGTTCGATAGGTGCAGCAGAAGCCACACACACAAGTAAAGGAGAACAAGGAATTCATTCACCACTTCCCATGGGCAAGCAGGTGTTCAGCCACCCCTAGGAAAGCAGGGCTCCAGCACGTGTAACAGTTACTTGGAAAGACAGACGCCATCACTCCAAATGTGTCTGTCCCCCTGCCCCATCCCTTCTTCTTCCCACAGATTTATATACCGAGCATGACATCATGTGGTATGGGATATCCCTCTGGTCAGTGGGGGTCAGCTGTCCCAGCTGTGTCCCCTCCCAGCTTCTTGTGCACTCCCAGCCCACTCGCTGGTGGGGTGGTGTGAGAGGCAGAAAAGGCCTTGACTCTGTGTAAGCACTGCTCAGCCGGAACTGAAACATCCCTGTGTTACCAACACTGTTTCCAGCACAAATCCAAAACACAGCCCCATACTGGATACTGTGAAGAAAATTAGGTCTATCCCAGCCCAAATTAGCACACTATGTCTATGGACACGAGGACCAGCACAGAATCCACCACTAATACATGACAAATTTAGGGCATGTTAAACAGCCTGATTGAGGTATGACCAGCAACAAACTGGTAACTGAAGTGTTTTGGGAGAAACAGCAAGGCCAGTCAGTGTGTGCTGTGCTCAAAGATGGGTGCAAATTGTTTGGCAGGCAGCACTGTCAGCACAGTCCCTGTGAAGCCTGCACACAGTCCTAAGTTTTAAGTGTTACAATTCAACGTTCACTCCAAAGACAAGGTTGTCTTAATCACATAGTTAAAAGAAGTCAATGAACATTAGACTTTTTTATTTGCACTCTATTTCGGAGACCTTAGTGTTCATGTGGGTCATATTTACAAGCTTTTGCCCACACGCACCAGGGTTAGAAAATTGCATAGTAAGTGAACTGAAAGCTGAGATCCTAATTATATGATTCCAGTAGCTGAAGCTTCAAGAAAAACACAAATAATATGGAGCTTGCCTGAATCAAATATCTGTGAGTCCTGGGAGGAATAGATAATCCCTCTTCAATCTTCTTCACTTTGGGCTATTCACACTCCATGCTGCCCCACACTCACAGCTTGAGATGCTTTATCCAGCCCTAAGCCTGATTGCTCTTCTCATGTTGACCTCTTTGACTAGCCCAGAATAGTAAGTTCATTGTATAAACAGCTCATTTGGGAGCTTGATTATATTACACTTACTCTTGTTACTATTTCTTTATTTCCAGGATTAGGCTTCAGAAATTAGGAGAAAGTCAAGATCATCTCAGGAGCAAGTTTCACTGAGAACAGAGTATCCTCTCAGTGGGGCAGGAGCAGCATTGGATGTTACAGAAGGGGGGAGGCTTGTCAAACTGGCCACCACCATGTTTAAACATAACTTGTATGTTCCTTCTGGAGGGTAATTTTTCCATTACATATATCAGAGAAGGTTGAGATGTCATACTCAAGATGTGAGGAAGATGTGACTTCCCATTATGTCTTCCCACTGGCAGGTAATACTATCTACACAATAATTACGGACAAAGGCCTGTCCTACTAAAACCCCTTTCCCCTCTGCAGGTAACATTCTGCCCATCTTGAGGCAGAAACAAGAGTAGAAAAGAAAACCCAAGTTGATGCAAATGACCCCGTGTGCTTGCCAAGGAAAGCAGAACTGAGCTGGACCTGCACTGGCCTGTATGGGGGCCGAAGGTGGATCTCAGGCACAGAGGGGTGAGGGAGGAAATGGGTGCAAAGAGGGTTGCATGTGACATATGGCTCCTTTTGCTCTCAGTCTAGCAGAAGTTTCTTAGTGGATACGAAGTCCTGTGCCTGGTTGTGTAAAGCCCATTAGCATATGTCTCTGCAGTGGGTTTCTGTGGCAGAGTTCCAGTAATTACTGTTCATTAGTATTCATTAGTACCAGGTCTTGCCTGATCTTGAGTTCATGTTGAATCAGCTCTGCTGTAACATTTTTGATATGGGCTGGATGTAGAGGTCAGCATGGAGGCATTAATTAGGCCTGGTAGTCAGAAGTTATTTTCATGGCTCTTCAGATAGGGTTTGCTTCAGATGCACCATGGCTATTCCTTCTGAAGTGGAAAGCATATATGTAAAGCGGAGCAGTGGTGAGCCTGACAATCAACAGCTTGAGAATATAAAACCATGAATTTAAAGAAAGCCCTGAACTTGCTCTCTGGAGTGACCTGTTAAAAAATCTGTAGGGGTTTCAGGGACTTTTCTTTACTATTGCTGCCACTTAAGAATGTTGACACTGAAAAGAATTTGAAGGTGCAAAATATGGATGGTGGATGATAATGTGATTTTTATTTCTCACTGTTCATTCCTCTCTTGATCAGTTACTGCTGATAATAATGTAACCAGGAGCTTTTAGGGTATACCCTCTGACCTCTACAAAAAGGACAACATTGAACAACAAACCTGCTTGTCTCTTGTTAAAAACAAAAAGGGAAAAAAATCATGTTACCCTGCATTAACAATTGTTACTACATTAAGCAGACAAGTAGAGGGTACTCTTGAACCCAGAAATACTTTTGAGAGGCTACAAGAACTTTTCTGGGAGGAAGAACTGAGTAAAATCTGAACATTGGTTGTTTTTTCTTTTTTCTTTTTTTTTTTTTTTACAGTTAAGAAAGTGAAATTATTCAATTCTAATAACTAGCTGTAGAAAAAAGTCTGTTTTCTATGGAAATCTTAAACTATACCTTTATCTAAAAGCACAGCTCTATTTACCTTTTCTATGCTTCAATAGTCTGGAAAACGATGATTCTCAACATGCAAATCCTTAATTCTAATGACAACCAGACTCAGTAGAATGTTATTCACCTGAGAAAGAGAAGATTCATACATTGAAGCAACCATCCAGGATATTTTATTTTTCATAGCCAATGTCTCCTTTAGTGGAATTTAAACCAGCAATGCAGAAATTCAAAGCAGAATTGGTGATATCACAGTCATTTACTTTTCACACAGAGCACAGAGCATTGACATTATTTGGGGATCACCCCAAAGAAATCTGGCTGAAGGATGATGGGGAATCTTTTTTTTCCCTGGACTTTCTCATCCTGAGTAATGAATAAAATACTTAAGAGGAAACAGGAAAAAATCTCCTAGTCAAGGACATGCACAGACTGGGACTGTTCTCAGGAAACCTTGTCTTTCTGCACAACAAGACTAATAGAGTTGTATATCTAGATGCACTTCAAAGTACAAAACACAAAGTCCACTCCTGCTTGGAATAATCAAAAGATTTCAGATGATGACAAGTCAAGACACCCTGTAACCTCTTCCTGGCTCCCTTTAAGGCAGGTACTTTTTAGCATTCTTCTGCTCCTTTTCCATTTTATGGATCTTGGATAAACTCTTCAAAACTTTTAAATGAGTTTTTTTCTCAACCCAGTGTGTAGTTAGACAGTGGGACTTCTGCTATGGATGCTTAAATTTAAATAGTGACACAGTAAAAACTGCTGGGGGCTGTGAGCAGTTTGGTGGAAGTATCATTACTTGACTTGTTCCTATGCTCTATGCCTGGCCAAAGATGGAGACAAGATACTGGGCAAATGAACCTCTGATTTGACCCAGCATGGTGACTCTTATGTTCTCATACTATGGCTCCTGAGAGATCATGTTAAGATCTTGATGGCAAAGCGTTTCTGCACAATTTTGAAATTCAAAGAGGATGAAACAGATGCCATGGTGCAGAAAGGCCTTTGTTTTAAATGCCAATAAGACCGAAGATAGAGATTAAGAAAGTGCAAAAGTAACACCTCATGTAGCAAAGATGCCTGTGTTAGTAGTATGGACTACTGAGAGAGTCACTGCCCGTACCTGAAACCTTTTGAAATATTGCATGATGTACACAGAAATAAAGATTAATCATTTTATAGCTTCAAGAGATTCAAGTACCTCCATGAACCTACGCAGACCATAGGTGTGTTTGGTGCAGGAGCTGCAGAGATTTGCAGCTAGCAGCAGGAAAGGGAATGAAAAAAATAGTATCACATCCTGTTCAGGCTGGTTCCCCAGCCTAAAAAATCTTGCACCCTCTGGGATGACCTTTGGCACCAGCTGGTTTATAGCTCAGCTTCACACATCTGTCTCCAGAGCTGAACACCTCTTGGGGCTCCCCTTGCCCTCCACCAGAAAGCGTACACACTCTGGATCCCAGCTGAACTGGATACTTTTCACTTCCAAATGATTTAAAAGGAGAGACCTCTTTTAGGGCTTCTATGGGTGAGATTCTTTCAAAGTTATGCCAGTGCTCTTTGCAGATTAATGATGTAAACTTGTCAGACTTATTTGGGATGCAGTATGGAATACATAGGTTACTGACCTCCCAATACAGTATGATTTGCAGGTACCCTTAATTAAGCATCATATGCACATTGCCTCAAAACAGATATGCTTTGAGCTAGAACATTTAAAGTCAAAGAGGTCTGAACTGCAGGATTAATTTTATAGGATGTTTTGCCAGGAGTTAACTGATTACAAGGCAACATGGATGTTGCAAATGCAGCCCCTTCCTCCCACAAGAAGAATAAAATGCAGACTCCAGTTTATAAGAAATAGCAAGCCTTTTCTGCCAATAAAAAATTAAAATTCTCTTTATCTGAGGATAAGAAAAAAATTAAGTTCAGGGGTGGTACATTCCACATAGAGGGCTCCTTTTCTTTCTTGTCATGCTTGGCATCTTGTTTTAGGATCCTTCTTTGATGTTGTGCTCCTGCTGCAAGAGAATTGTTTCTAGTTCAGGGAAAGAATGATGCGTCTTTAATAAACAAACCTGGGAACTAATACAAATCCGTGTTGACAAATGCTTGTCAAGAAGAAAACCAAAGAAGCAAAATCAATACATGGTCTTGCATTAAATCGCATTGTTTAGAGATAGATATCTTCCAACGTCTTTTTTTTTTGTTGTTGTTTGTTTACTAAATAGCTGTCCCTGATTAATTTAGGATAAACCAGAATTTGGCTTTATAACAACAAAAGTATTTTTTTTTTAAAAAAAGTTTACGGCCAACCTTTTCAAATATTCTGTCGTTTTTAAGGAAAAAAACATTCCTCCCAGCCTTCCTTATTCTGACACCATTTTACTTTAGAAGATCTCAAAGTACAAGTGAATACATGACACTCGCAGTGTCTCCAGTGTACACATTTTACGTTTGATTTATGACATTACTATATAGGTGCACTTGACAGCTTTCAGATTGAAGCAGAGACAAGAGAGCTTTAAAGTGAGATGGGTTATCTGGGTAAATCTATCAAGGGTTCGTCCTGGGAGAACAAGGAGAGAGGCTTTGTAGAGCCCTGCTGTGTAGCAAGCCTCCATGCTGAGCACATCCCAAGCTCCCTGACAGTTGCGCTCAGCCTTCACTGTAATAACGAATAAAAGGGAGCTCCCTGTAGATTACAGATCTTCCGTGTTTTGACATTGACCTTAATACATAATTTAACCACAAAGCCTGAGAAGTGTGGAACAAGATAAGAAAAGACCACAGAACTGGCAAATAAAGTGATGTTCAATCAGAAATCATATTTGTTCCTGATAGTGGAGATGTGGGCATTAAAAAGGGAGACAGAGAGAGATTGAGAGGGGCAGGGGGGGGAGAAGAGAGAGGGAAGAACAGTGTGGATTATTTGAAGACTTATGGATCTCTTTTAAAGGACATATGGTTGTCAAATAAAAGTTTGTCCTGGATTCACAGTAAGAAATAATAAAATAAAAAAAAGTCAATGGTTATTAAATTTTCATAGACACTGGTTTGCTGTTTTTCTCAAAATACTGTAATGGCATTTGCCTCATGTTTGTGCTTTTGCTTTTAACTCAATGGACTGCGGAGGGGGCGGTACATAGAATTACCATAAAGCTGTCCTTAGGCATATTTTTAGACTAATCATGTTTAATATCTGCCTATTCTAGACCTTAGCTTGGGTTTCTACATTAAACGAAACAATTGTTTGGATGCTAAGAGTTTGTAGGTTTTTCTTTTTATTTACAGAGAACACTCAATGCACAAGTGAAATGCACAGTGGGATGGGCTGCCTGCATGGCAGTGGCATATTTTTACTTTAACAGAAGAGAGGCTCATGCAAAGGAACAGGGTTTTTAGCATAAAGGGTGTGATTGTGGGATACTGTTAAAATTAAGCACAATTCGTATGGGAAAATTATCAGGGATAAAATGATGTACAAAATAAAAGAAGATGCTTTTCAAATACTGTGAAGGAGAAAAAGAGTTGGGGAAAAGTGACTTTTCATAATTTCTGTTATTTTTTCATCCCTATTGGATAACATGTATGACCAGTTAATCTTATATTTTTGCTTCTAAGCCTTTTTTATATGGCTCATGACTCACTTTCTGTTCTTATGCTACAACATCTGCATGGTAGTGGCTTCAAGAAAATTCCCAATTGTCATTGACATGTTAAATGCAAAATATTTGAAAATATTTACATCAAATGAAATTTAAATGTAAATTAGAGTTTGAGTCTGCTTACAAAATTAAAAATTGATGCCTCCTTTTGGATGGGGTTTTCAGCCTCCTCCCTCACCCCCAAATCCTTCAATTCCATCTTGGATATTCATTTAGGTGCCTAAGTCACTTGGGTGGTTTTGAATGAGGTCCCCAGAGGTTCTTTAGTGTTAGAGCATAGGTACATAACTGGGCTGGTTTGAGATGAATACTTTTCTTGGGTGCAAATATTTTGACTCTTAGAATAAGGTCAAACTCTGAGAATAAAGAATTAAACATGAAAGACAATACACTGTCTGATGTACAAAGCTGGAATTTTGTTTCTTTCATTTCCAAAAGCAAACAAGTGAGCAAACCACTGCAAAGGAATTAGAGTACATCAGTATTACCATTTGGGATCACTGTTGCATGCATACTTTGGAACAGTATGGGGGGTTTTAAATACAGGGATATATATTTAAAATAAGGTATCAGAATTATGTTTCCTCAGAGCAGTCTGTACACCAGAAAAACCCTGAGTTTGAAATAAGGTTTTAACTCAACACATTACAATGGTCCTAACAATATATCCCTATCACCACAGCACTCCGCCCACCCCATAACCCCTCTGACATGCTCTTTCATTTCAGCAATGCAACCAACCCTGCTGCATACTTCAAAGGGCTGAATATAACACTTCAGCCCTAGACCGCCTGCTACATTATTGAAGAATATTGTGACAGTTAAAATCCCAAAGCTACATGGCAAGTCCTTCTCCTGGCTTAATTTAGTACTGAGGATTAGGCTCTAAGTGAACTTCAGAGTGCTTACACCAGGCTTGTTAAGAATACAGTTTACTGCTTCCAATTTTTCCATTTGAAAAAAAAAAGGAAGCAATAAACGGGGGAAAAAACCCCTCCAACCCAAACATCTCAGCTATTTCTGGTCCATGTATGCAACTTTCCATCAATGTGCTAATGATAAATACGAAGCCAAACTCAGTATCAGTATGGAGAGAAGTGAGTGAAACAGAAAAATCTCCAAGAAGAGAAACACCAATAACTCACAGAGATGATAGTGATTTTTTTTCTTACATAGGAGCGGAGACAAAAAATTTTGTTCTGGTTAAAAATGGTTCTTCATAAAGCCTGGCAGGAAGTTTGGCAAGGCAGTTTCAGAGAAAGGGGGACACAAACTGTATTATGTTGGCTCAGGCTGGCTGCAGGATATTAAATAGTTGCCCATCCATTGGGATCCAAATGTGCTAGCTTGTTTTTCAAATCTTCTGTTACACAGCTTCATCATTTTTCCTGGTCATTTTTGCTTGATTTCTAAAATAATGCCACAGGTTTCCCTGAAAACACGTTACTATAAGTACGAAGTTACAGGTGATGCCTGTTGTATAACATTGCCTTATCAGCATCAGTTCCAAATTGAGGAGTTTGCCTTCCTGGCACACCAATCTGAAGGTCTGCCTGTGCAATGCATTGCAAACCAGGGCGTTAAGAGTCCAAGAAAGGGGACAAATGGTAAGAGGAAGTGAAACAAAGTGCTTTGGATTTGGCAAAAAAATCCAGGGAAGTGTAATCTGGTGTGACATTTCCCTGTCCTCATTAGAACTAACTTTCACAAACTGATGGAGAGCTGGCAGGTCTGCAAATCTTCTGTGATTGCCTGTAGAGTCATAAGGGCTGGAAATGCAGTGATCGCTCACAGGATGGCTTATGGGGCTGTTTCTGATTTATGGATGGGAGATGTTACTTTCATCACATAGAGACACAATTAGAGTAGCTACCCAATTTCATCAGCAGGCCACCAAGAGGATCTATTTCAGGGTCTAGGAAAACAAAAACAAAAGAAGAGCCAACTGGGGCCGTTCCTTGAGCAGAAAAATAGAAGTTTATTTTTCTCCCTGCTAAAGATCCAGTGCCTGCAGTAGGTAAAAGTCTCCAATGTTTTAAAATTATGGTGAATGCTGAAAAGGTAAGGATAAATCTCAGGTGGATATGTAGAGGCTAGATGAAAGATGCAAAGGCAAATAAAACAGAAGAGGGACACAATTTTTGACTGAGTTGGGTGTATAGAAGTACCATATTTTTCATGAGAGCCAGGTGGAAGAAATGGATGTTTGATCACTGAAGTTCTTCCAGGAGAAAAAAAAATGCCTTTAGAAGAGGTATTATTGATAATATAGATAGAAGAATAAAGTAATTTATCACAGACTCAAAACCAGCAGGCCAGTCCTTGTGAATTTAGGGCAGTGAAAAGTACCCTTGTTGAAAACTACACACTTAGTGGTGGATGAGTTGAAATTCCTGTGAATGCTCAGGCTAAATGTGTGAGCCCTTGACTGTGAACACCAGTCAAATGGGTCTGTAGGAAAAATGCAGGTGCTTCTTAAAAAAAAGGTAAAATAGCCTTGTCAGATGATGTGAATGAATATTAAAAAGTTTCGTATATGTGCCAATATCAAGAAAGGAAAAGAAGCCATGCGTTTGCAAAAACACTCAGATTAGAGTAGCTAATGAAAAGAATAAATAGTGTGCGGAGGCGAGCTGTGCATTTGCTCAACAAAGAAAGATGCTGCAAAGTCAAAAGAATGGCTAATAAAACAAAGCACAAATGGCCTCCATGTGATGCACAAATTAGGCCCAGAAGTACAAATGAAAGAAGTGAGAGAAACTGAAACACACTTGTTCTAAAGAAAGTATAAAGTTGGAGAAGTCAAAGGTGAGACTGAAATCTGAAAGCAAGGGACAGATTCCAGGCCTGGCCAAGTGTGAAGTGTCACTGATGTTCAAAGGCACAAAGAGTAAAACAAGGCGTTGTGGTAATGCACTAAGGAGAGCAAGTAGTCCATGGGCATAAGCTTGGTCTCGTCACCCGAGTGTGTGCCAAAGCCCAGTAGATTCATAGCCCTGGGAACAAACCTGAACCAGAGGTGAATATGCCAATGCATGAAGTGAAGTGTGCTTGCAGAACAAAGGGGTCACCGGGTGACATTCAAGGTACAGTTAATGGAAGATGCAGAATCTCTTACATGTGGCACTAATAAAAGTGCAGCAAAACATGACAACAGATGGCTTCATTCACAGGATCAACCAGGGCAATAAAACAGGCTTGTTCTTTGTAGCCGTAGAGAAAAATAGCAAAAAGGATTGGTCTTAGTTTTTGCAGTGACCACAAGATGCTGAACAAGATCATTTAAAAAGGAAAATATTTCCATTTGCTCTCAAGGAACTAAATGTTTGCTGAGATGGCAGAAGCCAAGTTCTTCAGAAGATTAGGTACAGAGGGAGGGTTTTGGCAGATTCCTCTGGACAGTGAATGCTTCAAAATTTGCTTTTAATCACCATTTGCAGATGCTGCTTCCCGAGATTGCCTTTTGGAATCCGTTTAGCACCAGAAGCATATTGCAGCACAATGTCCCAAACACCAGGAGGTGTCCCAGGAATGACAATACATGTGAATGACGTAATAAAAAGGGGCAGTACCACAATCTCAAGCTAATGAGGGAAATAGGCAACAAAATGAATAATGCCTCATCTACGGCAGAGGCCTCAAGGGCCATGGCAGTGACACAGGACAGGTATATGAATGCATATTCTAAGCTGAACATGCCACAGCCATCAAAAGTTTTGTGGCATTGTCTGGAATTGAGAGACAAGACACTAAGCATAGATCACTTTTTATGAAACACAAGAAAGGACTTGATGAAACATTGGCAAACTTACTGCAGGTTTGGGTTTTTTGGGGTTGTTTTTGCAAAGTCTAAGAGGAGGCTGTGAATGTGGAAGTCCACCTAAAACATTACCTAGAAACTGTAATCATGCTGTCAAGACAATATGCTTTGCTTGATGACATGCAACCAGGTGACCTGGAATGAGCTGTGACAGTGCGTATGACCACCTCGAATGTACGAAGCTCTGTATTTACCTTGGATGTGGGATGACATATGCAAGCAGTCAGATGAACTATAAGCAGAGAATGATAAAAAAGCCCACTTCTCATGCTCACATTGGATCATCTGGGGATGAGTCACAAAAAGTACAAGAATGGCTGTTATCGCAGTAAGGCAAAAGAAAATGTAGGGAAGAAGTTCATCAACAAGGACACCTTGGAATGACTAGTCAAAAACCATACCAGTGAATCTGCATTAGTCACAGATGAAGGGAGATGTCCTAAATGGTGAACATAAGTAGAGACCTCTTTAACTGCATCAAGTAGAACTCTGTAAGTTAGGCTGTAATGTCTATATTATTCATATGTTCCAGGTTCCAAAATCAGAAGTGAAACATGATCTATGTGGATAAGCATAGCATCTCTCAAGGCGTATAACTAATTGAAAGGACCACAGGTTTAGCTGTGATCATGTGTTACAACTGATGCATAATGGCTGAGAAAGGGAATAGAAATTATTGCACTACAGTTCACTAATTCTGAACTCCCAAATGTTTCTACAGTGTGTGCATTTTAACGTAAGACATCAAAGGCCTGATTCACTTGCCCACATATACGCTTCTTTTTCCATTTGAGATGCACAGACATACCTGAAACATCCACAAGGAATGATGTGGGACTTAAAGTTAGACCTATGTATTACTAGAGTGGCAGCTGGAGGCCATGGTGGGCACCTAGACATCTCAAATCCCATAGGTACCCATATGTGAGTAACTCAAATGAGTCTTGAACCATAGATACCCAGATGCAAACCAGAGCACGCTCTCTGCATAAGGAAGAAGTTTCTCTGAAAACACTTGGCACAAGAGAACCCTGGAAAAAAAAGGGGAAATCAGCTATAGAAGTCGGCATAGATATCTGAGATGTAGAGACAAGCCTTAATCTCAGAACAACATATAGCTGTGATTTTTGGCAAATAGCCTAGTGAAGCCAAAATGGACACAGAACTTTAACAGTCAGCAGGTGTTTGCCACAGCCCAGAAATGCAGACTTTGGCAAGATTACTGCTGTCAGAAAAGAGGAGTGAAGATACATCACATGGTTTACATTCTGGGATTGGAGCCAGTGAATGGACTTCACAGACAAACTTATCATCTCAATATTGTGCTTATAGGAAAACTTAAGTAGACTTTGGTATTTGGCTGACATCTCTGTTCTTTTTTAAATTAGAGTTACAAGGACACCTTATGAAAGAGCTGGAGAATTCTCCTGATAAGCTAGATGAGCACAAGCCTAGTGCAGCACAGGTAGTGTGTAGGGACCTGGTGCTTAGCATGGATGCGGCTATTGCCAGGGTGAAGGTGAGCACGACCTTCTTCTTGAAACTCTGAGGAGCTTCAAGAACAATATGGCTCTTTGATCACCAGTACTTACCTGTCAAGGCTGAGACCAAAGTCACCTTTGTACTTCCATCACCCTTGCATTGAGGTTAACTTGGGGAATATTTGAATTAATGTGAAGGCCTGTTTCCCACAGTCATTCCTTTGAGTTCTCCTTTCATTTATCCTGTGGCCAGTTCACAGATATAACAGCCTCCTGCTGCCACTGATAAGGTCACCCTGTGCTCTTCCACTGCTTCCTCTTTCCATTCTGTATCCAGGTTATCCAAAGCAGGTTTTGTTAGATCTGAAAGGCTGCAACTGCACTGTGCTGAGCACTGCAGCTCCTGTTGAAATGGAAGCTGCAGATGTGCAGTCCCAGGGGATGACACCCTCCTTGTTCAGGAGGACAGACATCACTGTCACACACAGGTTTTTACTGTGGGGCAGGACACTAAACATGCTTATGGCATCTTGCAGACAAGAATGATTCTCTGTCCTAACACACAGTTGTAATTTCTAAGCTGTTATAGAATTAGCGTTATAAAGAAAAAACAACCAATTCCACAAGACTGCTGTATCTGCATTTTTTTCCCTTTTAACTTGCACACAGCTGAACCAAGTTATTTTATGTCCAGTAAAAGTCCTCTCCCAGAAACGTGCTGGCTGCTTCCTTTCATATCAATATTTTCCGTATGCTTTATGAACTTTTGAAAACTCAGGGTGAGTAATTGCACTGTTGATAAAACTATAACGTAAGTAGTGGGAAGTGTTGCACTAATGAAGAAAGACAGAACCTTTTTTTTTTTTCTTAGCCAGAAAGCCTGGGGCAAATCAAAATCCTCTTGGAAACTTCAGTGGTAGTTTTGCTTGAGTGCAGATTATGGACTCAGGAGCCCTGTGAGTGGACAGGCATGCCTGTATAATCTTTTTGATGTGTGCATGTCATTTAATACGATGGTTGCAAACAAGATTCCCAGGTTGGAATATCATTGTCTTGAATGGATCTGAGGTCCCAGCTTAGATCAAAATCCAACCTTTGCTGCTTCGGGAAACATTCAAGAGCGTTGGAAGAAGTTTCCCTGTTTCTGTTGTGTACGTGTACAAGGAGAAAAGGATATTAACAGCATCTCACCTACCGTTCACGAATTGGGGTACAGGACAAACAACATGTCTCATGCCTACAATCTCTTCAAGTGAAATTTAGGTAAAACGGCAACTTTCTTCGTGTGGAAGAAAACTGGTAAGAGAGATGGCAGCCTTCCTAATGTCCCTCAATATATTTTTTGTAAGTAACAAATTCCCTTTTACTAAAAAAAAATAGTTGAACCAATTTAATAACATGTTCAATTGGAAAAAAATTGTTAAGAGAAGGAAACCTTTTGGGTCCCAATTACTGTTAATTTGTAATCCGGTGAGGTCAAGTACCTGATTAAATATTTATATAGGAGAAAGGTCATAGTCTTTTGTGATCTTCTTTGCCCTGTGTTAATTTTCCGTCAGATGCAATGAGTTCTTTTTGGAGAATACTTTATCAGAGAAAGTAAGCCTTGCTCCTGGCCTCAGAAAAGACAACTGTTGGGTTTTGATGTCAAGCAGCTGAAATCAATCTCTTACAGTTAGATACATTTTTAGCTCAAGTTTTTCAAAAGCAATTTAGTGATTTTAGGTTTCTCAGCTTTTGAATGCTCATCTTCAGACCTTTGAACTCAGGCAAAATAGACTGGAACGAGCAGAGATTTGCCAGAGTCTGCAGTTTGCCTGCTGTATATATGGAGGGACGAACCACTCTGTCTGCATCTCCAGCTGGAGTGATGGAGCAGATACAGCTCAGGCAAAGATTCACTCTGAAAGACTTCCCTCGTTATGGCACTGCATGGGGCAGTGCATTCACTGCAGTCAGGATGTGGGGCCTCGGACATCCTCTCAGGGTGAACTCAGCATCTTCTAGGGAGTAGTCAGGTGTCCCATGTGCTCTGTGGGGTTGTCTCTCTGACAGAGGGAACCTTTGGCACCCTGATCTGGGATGTAGTTTCTGTGGAAAACCTATCATCCCCTGTACTGGGCACTGGTGAGGCTGCCCCTTGCATCCTGTGTTCAGTTTTGGGCCTCTCACTACAAGACAGACACTGAGGGGCTGGAGCGTGTCCAGAGAAGGGCACGGAGCTGGGGAAGGGTCTGCAGCACAAGTCCTGTGAGCAGCAGCTGAGGGAACTGGGGGTGTGCACTCTGGAGAAGAGGAGGCTCAGGGGAGACCTGATCGCTCTCTACAGCTGCCTGAAAGGAGGGTGCAGGGAGGTGGGGGTTGGTCTCTTCTCCCAAGTGACAAGTGCCAGGACAAGAAGAAATGGCCTCAAGTTGCGCCAGGGGAGGTTTATGTTGGATATTAGGGAAACCTTCTTCGCTGAAAGGTTTTTCAGGCACCGGAATGGGCTGCCCAGGGAAGTAGTGGAATAACCATCCCTAGAGGGATTTAGAAGATATGTGGTACTTTAGGGACATGGTTTAGTGGTGGACTCGTCAGTGTTAGGTTAATGGTTGGACTTGATGATCTTAAAGATCTTTTCCAATCTGAATGGGTCTATGATTTTGTCATTCTCATATTAAAATGAATATATCTTTCTGCACCCCTGCTTTGTGTGTGTGTGTTTGTTCATGTTTAGCTTGATATATTTTCATTCTTCTCTTTTACTACGTTTTAATTTTCTGTACATCTCTTTCTTAATGCTATACACACAGATACACATTAGAAATGTACACTCAATCAAAAGGTTCTAGCAAATGTAGTAGCTAACTTGGAAGCCACAGGAAGAATTTAGGGCAAATATGGTGCAGAAGGATGGCAGCAACTATAGTTTCCAGGTTCAGTTTGTTTGCTATAACTGCTTACATCATGTATCATCCAAATAAAACCTGGGAGTATGAGACAGTTACGAGGTTTTTGCTGTAGTACTCCAGTAATGGCATGCAGTCAAGGGCATCACTCCTTTCCCTGTCGTGTGTTCAATGAGAGGGGAGCAAGACATGTCCCTCCAGAAGTTTTCTGCCTTCTACCATCCTGATCCCCCAGACTTTCAGCACAACTTAAAGGTTATTTTCATTGCACTGGATAACATTTACTTTTCTTTTAATTGTGCTCTGAATAATATTTTAGAACTCTGTTTGGAGACATTTCTCTACTGTGTACATTTCCTTCACTGCCAGTCGTTGGTTTAGCTCAGCTGGACAAAAGGTTGTCTTTCAGAAAATTAATGTCGTATGGCAGTACAAGGAAGTGAAAGTTAATTTTGAAATCTTCAACCTGGAATCTTTAGGGATAACCCATCTTTTACAAAGTGTCAGTTTGTTCATAAAGCTACTTTCTTTTTAAATAAAAAAAAATAAAGCAAACAGATATCTCATTTTATTTCTTATGTTAAACAAATAACTGCACAGAATACCCTATGTTCTGCTCCCAGTTACAGGAGTGCAAATCCAATGAAGCCAATAAAACCAATTCAGGGAATTCAGTGATGCTTTTCTGGATTAATGCTGTTGGAATGCCCCAGCTGGGTAGAACTTGGACTTGTAACTATGCTTTATTGTACTGTTATTTTTTCCTTTGTAACCCATAATTACTTATGGCTGAATTAAATGTCTTTGCCCAGTGGACACTGAGTAGTACTGGGAGAAAGCTACGGCTTCCATCTGTTTGCAGTAACTTTTTTCCCCCAGTGTTTACGTGTAGTCCCACTACTAACACCCTGGAGATTGAAGGTGACACAGACAAAGCAGGTAGCTGTATCCTTAGGATGGTAGTGTCCCTACTATGCTGCTCTTTTATGAAGAATAATTGTAGAATTAGCAGAACATTTGCTGTCATAATGTTCTACTTTTGCCCTGTTTGCCAGGTTTGAAATGTGGGCTCTTGGGATTATCGGCTGTCTGTTATTCCATGTTTATACAATACTGAACAGAGTGGGACTGTGGTCTTGTTTGGCTACTAGCAGGCAGAATTTTCTAATTTGATATTGCACGGTCAAACATTAATTAGTCAAGCTAGGCTCCCATTTTACTCAGTGCACACAATTAGATAATTAAGAGGGAACTTATTTTAAATTTGAACATTTTGTGAAGAGAGAAAACCCTTGCTGTAAGAAATTGTATCTGTTCTTTTCCCAGAACATGTAGAGTTGAAGGCCAGGAAGTGATCATCTCGTCTAGCCTTCTATATTATCACAGACCATTACATATCCCAAATTACATATATAGAGCCCAAATAACTTGTACTTTGGTGAAATAATATCCTCAGAAAGGCGACCAGTCTTACATGGAAAAAAACAAGAAATGTAAAACCTCTACTATTTCTAGTGGTACAGAGTTCCCAAGCTTAATCGCCATCCTGTGGCATTAAAATCATTTATTCTGATCTGAATTGTCTGCGATCAGCTTCTCAGCCTTTGGGTTCCTGCTATGCTTCTTTCTTTCTAGAATTTTTCACAATACTTGTTACCTGAGAAGCTGTTAACGTGCTAAAATCATGTAAACTTTCAGTCTTGCTTCAGTAAAATAAATAAACTGAGCTCCTAGAATGTCTCATTGTGAAGTATTTTCTCTAGTTCTTGGGATGCTTTTTTCATGCTTTCCATTTTTGACATTTCCTTCTTAGAGTTTGGACACCACATCTGCTCACCAGTGTCATAAACCACCTCCCTCTCTTCTTCCTACCTCCCTGTTTAAGCATACAACGGCTGTGCTTTTTTGCCACTGTAAGACACTTTGAGTTCCTGATGAGCTGCAGCCAGGCTGGAATCTGTTTACTTTAATTTATCTGCAGACATTTCTGTGTAATATTCTGTAATTGCATGGTAAATTATGACCAGAAAACTTCAGGGTAATTGCCTGCTAGAGTATTCTACGTAACGTAAGAGGTCCAATAGTTTTCACTACGCTCCCAGCAGAAAGAGCTTGAACACTGGATATACAATGACATTTTTCCAAAATCTATCAAATCTGGGTATTAACACAGTGACAGACTTCTGCAGAGTGACACTAGCCAAATAATTTGACTCACCATGTTGCATTAGATTTTTGTGCATGTCAACAGTCGATGTTGTGATGAGCCAAAACACTAAAGGAAACAGTGCTCTTCCAAAAATGACAATTTAAGCCCATTTAAATTCTGTTACTTCACTAAGCTTAAGGGTTGGCAGCTGAGAATCCCGCTCACCCCCTCAGTAAGACTCTTGCTTTCAGCCAAGGAATTTGCAGTATGTTTTAATGGAGTAAATTAATTACATAGCAAAGAATTTGGTGGCTTTGGAAACCAAACTGCAGACTCCTTAGAAAAGAGCACACTTTCTAAAATAGAATATTACAGAGCACATTCTTATTCTTAAGTGCAGAAAATACCAGCTTGGCCTCAGCATTACAGGGTGGTAAACTGCATTTTCCTACTTGTATTCTAGCCCAAGTAAGGATTTCCTACTGTCATTTTCACATTTCTCCCTGGCCATTTAATTTTTTTTTAAACTGGTGCAGTTTGGAAGAGAGAAATATCATGCTTGCCCACTGCCTCATAACATCTGTATTATCAGAACCAGATTAGGAGATACAGGAAGTCATTGATCAAACGGAACCCTAAACTTGAGGAAAGCTTAGACCATAAGTTGCTGGGGACAGGGCTGTTTTGCTGGTGTTCACACAGCGCCTTTTGCAGTGGCGTTCCTGCCCATGACTAAAAGCTCCCAGGTGCTCAGGTAATAAAACTGAAAAATATGCAAATAGTCCCCTTGAAGATCCAGTGCTTTGACGGATCAGGGCCACAACTCAGCGGACGAATGATGTTGGCTCACAGCAGCTGAACAAGTCCTATTGTTTTAGGAAGCTGTCATCTTGTGCTCCAAATTCTAATCCTTCATTAAAAATAGCCTCTAGCATATAATTGCAAAAATAGCCTTCCCCAGTTGGACTGACAGAAAATTGATGCCGTGTTGCCTCTAGCTTCTGTAATAACTGGAGACAGCAGCTCAGAATGGCCTATATTCAATCTTTTCACTTCAGTATCTTGTTGACTCTGAAGCCTAATGATGGCTGTCCCAGAGTTCATGCTATTATTTAACTTATGATCAAATATGCAAGAAACGGGAAGAAAAATTATGAACAGGGGTTAGTGTCTTTAGAGCATTCAAAACCTAAAATGTGACTGCTGTTTTCCATGTGATCCTTTTCCTCAGACATGATCCTCTGTTTCTTGCCAAGCAAAAGAAACTGTCTTCCTTTCCATGATGAAGTCTCTATTTCATGAAAAACATATTTGTTACTGTGGAGGGCATTTGAACTTGTTCATAAACAATCACACTTCTTTGATTCCTCTGTGTTTGTTCTTTTTTTTTTTTACACTCATAAGAATGTAACTTTGGGTAATTTCTAGTTTATGATGTTTACAGTAAGGAGAGATGCATGTTTGTTCAGAGTAGCTTGAGTTCTGTAGCTCATCTTTGAACTGGAAACGTGCATAGTGCTCATGTGAACTACTAATTGTTTCCCCCAGCCTATTAGTAGATGAAAGACTCGTGGAATGAACTGAGTGAAAAAAAAAAATACATTAAAGAAAAAATATCCAATACAAGACCAACTGTACTGCAGCCAATTGAAGACTTTATTTAACATCTGGTAGAAAACATCTGTGGCATTGGACTAAGAGCAGGTGCAGCATTCAGGAACAAGGATATTTGAGATGCAGATGGACAATGCGTGTAAAGGGTTTGGGGAAAACTTTTGAGAATCTGGCAGTTATAATAACATTTTCCAAGGTAGCCAAGGGAATTAAAGGATGTTCTTTTCCTGAGGGTCAATCTTAATTTTTTGCTGTTGAGTGTGTGTGAATGAAAGGGAGGTTTTGAAATCTGGATAAGAACTAACATGGTCTGTTTTGATCTGTAACACTGCAACTAAAGGCAGTTACTGTTCCTATACAAACCTTTTATCTATCCAAAATCTTTTAGACAACGCACTGGTCCTTGTGAAAATGTGCATTTGTAAACAAAGAATATATATGAGGCTGAAAAAATGTCATACAGTGTGACGACAACAATTTGTTCTTTCTCTGTCACAGTTTGAAGATGAAGGGTGCTAACAAGAAAATTGAAGCAATGTCAGACTTCTGTGAGAATATCTTTATGAACCACCTTGAGAAACATACAAGAGAAACCATTTGAGTATGAAACTCTTAGCTTTTCTCTCTCCTGTGTAATCCTCTTGGTGTTTGTTAATTTGCTAAGGACATTCCAGAATGCAGTCTTCTGTGACACAGCTGGTATCAGGTGTTGCATAAATCCTGCAGTGTCACAGAATGACGCATTCTATGATATCTTCTGTAAACCAGAAAATGCCAGTTAATTTCAAAGGTAAGATGGGGAAGAAAGATTTTTTTTTTTTTTTTTAAGATAAGTGCTATTTGCTGAAATCTTGCCACTGAAAACCCCTGGTTACTTAAGGCAAGAAGAGCATAATCTGGGGATTAAGTCAGTTTTTCTATCACCTCTGCATGACTCTATAATAACAGAATTTTCCCTGATGCAATGAAGACTATTAAATTGAAATATTTCAGAATATTCAAACTGTTTCCCATTTGCCGTAGTGGCAGTACAAGGAAGAATACCTAAGGATGCAAAGGAGATCAAAATAAATTTGTTTCATGTGGTTTGTAGTTTATTTTGCCAAAGCACTTTTGTAAGATAATGATATTGTTCTTTGCAGGTGGATTTTGAGTTGCCCTATTTATAACAATGTATGATTATTTTACTTGTGAATTTCTGTTCACCAGGGTGATAATAAACATACACTCAGCTTTCCTGCCTCTACAGAGCTGGAGGCGGGTTTTCACCTTGTCCTAGTTAGACCAGTCATTGATAACAATGTAGAGTCAATCATTAAATACAGCTGTATGCTTTCCCTTACTCTCTCCTTCAAAATGTGTCTGAGAGACCCTATAGTTTTAACTGTATCAGGCTCTTCTTTAGCAAGTGAAGAAATGCCAGAGGAGATTGTCTATAAACATTACACCACTTTCAAAAATCAAGTTGCTCCCCTAAACATGTCTGACAAACTAAGTGTTAATTACCTAATTTAATGTAGCTTGGCTGATCTGTTTATCAGACAGAAATTTTGTATATCATGCGTGTCTTTTATTACTGTTGCATGTCAAACTGAGGTGGGATTTGCCTCAATTTTTGAAGACTTGTTTCAAAAGAACATAGCTAAAGTTTGCAAGAGAATTATTTTTGTAATATTTCCCCACAAGGCTGTCTTGTCAGTCTTATCAAGGCGTTTTATGCTCTCTCTTATAATGTAATATTTAATACCTTTGTTTTTTGCATTTGGTTTCCTTGGTACCATTAGGGTAGGACAGGAAAAAAAGGCAGATACAAAACTGCAAGTGTTGCTTTGGCAATTAATCTGCTAAACTATACACAACCAGCTGGATGACTAAAGACCAGCGTGCTGATTCTGCAGGCACCCACCAGAGCACTCCTTGTCCTTCACGGGGGTAATTCTACCTGTGTGTCCTCACTGAGCAAGAAAACATTTTCTGCTTCTATGCACGGGGAAGCACAACACAGCCCAAGTGAGGTTAACTGTGGCAATTTCTCCCCTTGTTTTAACACACTAAGGCGTTCAGAGAGGTAGGGCTTAAGCGTGAGGTGTGTATGCTGAAGAGAGACAGCCAAACAATTCCAAATACCTGGAGCCTGTGCTTTTGTCCTATTGTAGCATTTAGCATCCTGCTCAAGTAGCTTCAAAAATAGCATTTCATTTCTAGGGCTGCTTGGGGATATTGAATTCTGCCCCTATCCTGAGTTTTTGGATTGCTAGATGTAGTGCAGACTGCAGGGGGGCTTATCAGAAACAGTGTTACCAGAAGCTAAGAGAATATAATTTACATTCCCACAACACAGTGAATTAAAATAACATGTTGTTAGGTGCAGAGGGTTATGTCCTGGTTATTTTCAACTTTAGCGAGAGGTTCTCATCCTGAATTTACAGATGGTGAACTCAGATTTCCACCTCCAGTAACACTAAAATGCAGGCCTTCCCTTGCCATGCTCATTCCCACTGGCAGTCTACTGGAGCTTCACCAAGTCTCAGCTGCATCCCCTATAAACTGGGGAATGTGCTTCATGCGGTCTTTTGACAACTCCTTCATTTTTCCTTCTTCTGAAACTTCTGAATCTAGCCCAACAATGCTGCTCCTAAAAGGCATTCTAGTCCTATTTCTACATTCTACTTTATTTATTTTCTCCTCAATCTTCCTTGCCCTCTATTTCTTCAGCTTGCTCCCCATAGGGAAGTATATGGGACTCCTCTTTCTTTTTTTTTTTTTAATATCAATTTTATTCTTTGGTTACTTCCCACCACAATGGTAATCACTACTAGAAGCAACATCTCTTGAGCAGAAAAAAAAAAAAAAAGAAAAAAAAAGAAAAAAAAAAGACAGGCCTTTAAATAAGCCAGTCCTTGTTAAAAAGAAATGGGAGATGACAGCCATTTTCAGGCACAATCCTTGAAGGAAAGCCAGGCATTCTGTGTTGATTTCAAAGCCCTTTGTTACCAGAGAACATTTTTTTACATTCCCAAATGCCAGTCCTCTTAGTAGCATTCTGCCTCAAATCCAAAGGGCATTTTGAAATGCCATTCTTTTTTTATAAATTAGCATAGATATGTTGATATCACTGTGAATCTTTGTATGGTGCACAAGTCTCTTCAGTAGTTTAACTGCTGCCACCTTTTCTGAGTCCAGTTGAACTTTGTCACAGGTCCTCCAGAACTAATTTCATCGATCCAAAGCTGACACAAGCTGCAGCCAGGTTTAGGTTTACTCACTCTGCCTTTCTATCATGAGTGGGTAGATCACTTGCAAACCCGAGAAGCAACTTGTACTGAATTTATTACGAACACGAGATGTGATACTTTAGCACACTTTGAGTGCTATGGCAAGTTGAAAAGGCAGCAACTACCCAGTGACACTTCATGGGGAAAGAAAGGTAGAAAACAAGCATATTACCTTCAACTTCTGTCAAAGAGAATAGTGCTAAGCATATGCCTGAAATACATAATAATTGCTTGCATTTTTCTTCTCTTACAAAAATATTCCTGAATTTTATTTTTACTGTTCAAAACAGAGCTAGTGAGGCCATGTATACTGTGAGATTTCTGCACACTTGTAAGCTTTGGCATTTAAGTCTCACAAATTACATGCACTCATTAGCCACATTGTCAGAGATGGTAAGCACCTGAAAACTGCAGAGTTTATGGTGCAAGTTACTAACCAGCCCTGAAAACTGAGTTGCAAGAGGTAGACAATTCTCTTTCTTACCAGCACTTGTTTCACTAAGCAGTGTTTCTGGCCATATATGCTCTGCTCAGGGAAACTTTTGTAGTGTTTGCAGTATTGTCTCAGAAATGGTTTTATGATTCGTGGCTTCCAGAAAAACATATTCCAATAAAACAGCTTTGACACTTGCTTCACCGGGTTACTCAAAATATTAACATCTCTGTTGAGTGAAGGTATGGCAAGCACATAGAGGACATAGTAATCTTGGGCACTTCCACTTTCATCACAGACAACTGACACAGAAATTGTTCCAGCTAATTTCTTTTTTCCCCCGGCAACATGGTAATCAAAGACTTTAGGGAGATACTCAGTACGCAACCATTGAGATGTTGGCATGACCCCAGGAGATTTTAGGTTTGCTTCAAGGTAGTAATACAGACTTGGGTTATCAAGATCACTGAGTGCCACATTAACACATGTAAATGCTCCCGCCATGTAAAAAAAAAAGGAGTTACTGAATTGTTTAGTAATTATTAGTTACCTGTTTTCCTGTGGGGAACACAGGAACAAAACCAGGCTTACCCCTCATGAAGTGCCCTACAGGTCTGGGACAGACGATGGTGGGAACTTTTCCTCCACGACAGCAAAACTGGCACACCCTGTGTGCAAAATTCCACCACCAGAATAATTAAATGGCATTTTGTAGGGGAGTTACTGAATTGTTTAGTAATTATTAGTTACCTGTTTTCCTGTGGGGAACACAGGAACAAAACCAGGCTTACCCCTCATGAAGTGCCCTACAGGTCTGGGACAGACGATGGTGGGAACTTTTCCTCCACGACAGCAAAACTGGCACACCCTGTGTGCAAAATTCCACCACCAGAATAATTAAATGGCATTTTGTAGGGAGTTTCTGAATTTTGTGCCTGTTTTTGCCTGCCTCAGTCTGGCATGTACAATGTCTCTGGTTTTAAGGCCTGTCCTTACCTCAGGCACCTGCCTGCCCTGAGGGCAACTGACCCTTTTGGAAATGGGGAAACAAGAAAAAAAACAGAAGCGTCTCCTGTTTCCCCCCTTCTCCTGCCTGACAAAAGAGTATTTTAGGAGTCTGTAAAGGGAGTGGCGTTACATACTCCACTTATTACAGAGTTGGGGGTGTCTCCTCTCCCTAGAGTCTGCAGCTGCTTCTTTTACCCCTCATACCCAGCCTGGATGAGGGCGCTCCTTCAACATGGAGGGCCCTTTGCCTGGTGAAGGACAGAGCTCTGGGGAAGGACTGGAGTAGTTTCTCTTTCAGAGCTTCAGGCCTCCTCCTTCATGTGCTTCCTGGGGAACTTCCTCTCTGCTCTCCAGGGCTGGGAAGGGGTGAGAGACCCCAAGGGTAGGCCAGGTCCTGGACGGCCAGAGCTGCCCAGGTGTGCTGGGAGGTGCGGGGAGAGCTGGGCCCATGGGGCAGTGTGCCAGTAACTTCTGGTACCTTCCTGACAGCTTTGCTCTTCTGGGGCAGTAGAAATACACAAAAAAGGGGTTTATGAGGGAGAAAACACTGGGCATGGTGTCACTGCAGGGCAGTGCTGAGAAGTACACAAGGGTCCTGCCGGTTTTTGGAAGCTGTCACATCATGGAGGGAGTGGCTGTCCCATCAGGGACTTGGCAGCACCTCTGGTGGGGCCCTCGGTGACACCAGGGCAGGCGGTGACAGGTGAGTGAGGGGGAAATGGCGGGGAAGGGAGAGGGACAGGTCTCAAGGTGGGGCAGGACGCGGGAGCCCTCATGCGCTCCTGGGCCGGCTGCTTACTTCTGTCTCCGGTTAGGACTGTCTGGATAATGCAAGTGCCAGATGAGCAAACGCTTATAGATTTCCTCTAGGATTTAAGGGTTAGTTAAATATGCCCCTCTAAAAAAAAAAAAAGGAAAAGTTTTCTCACTTTTTTGATACAGTACTTCTGTTATCATGATATTAATAATTTCGAGGACACTGTGGAAGACTGTACTAAGCTGTTGCCGTGTCAATTACACAGAGCTATATTTTTGTGCTCATTATTATTCTTGGATGTCTCTAATTTACATCTAAATGTACTGACTAATTTTGATTCAATCATGTCAAAAATGATAGGTCATGTGTGGGAGGAGATGACAGTCCTACCATCAGGAATTGCCAGAATGTGAATTCCTCGGGGCAATGATTTAATGCCCAAGTCAAGCAGTGCTGTCAGAATTGGAGGCCAAATTATGACACATTATGCTGTACTATGGACTTGCACATACAATACATATGAAAAAAGTGACTGAGATTGGAGTTATTAAACTATGCTTTAACCGCTGCTACATTTTCCTTCTCGCTCTCGCTCTCTATCCCCCCCCGCTGCCTTTCTTTTTCCCCCCAGCTCACTGCATTTGTTCAGAGGTACTAATAATGGTACAGAAATCTCCTCTGTAACAACCAACATCCCAAGCCATTCTGAACAGCAGCCTGTGATTAAAGTGAGGGATAAAATAATGGCACTTGATGTACATTTCTGCTTAGCCTTTCTTTAAATCATTTACATTTTTTTAGCAAGCTGCATGTCAGCTGGATGTTTTATGAAAGGGCAGGACCTATTCATTCCATTGTGCTTTTTTCCCAGGATTTTTTTTTTTTTTAAGAAATCCACTGTCTCTGGATAAACCTGCTGAATAACCTTCAGCAGCTCCTCAGCAATCCACAGGAACTGATTTGCATATTGGATAACTCATCCTAATTATTGCAACCTATTTGCCTTTTTTTAGCTTAAGGGGATTTATCTGTCAGAAGTGAGATGTTTTGTTTAAAGAAATGTTTGGTTTTCTACCTGGCCTTTTAATACTGGGGGAGAAGATGCAGAGCTATTTACCATGAACACTGTGTGTGCAGTTCATTGCATATTCTTGTTCAATCAGTGTTGTGACTAATGTCTTAAAATTCCTGGTTAGAGTCATTGTGAAGCTGTTGAGTTCAATGATCTTGTATTTTCATAATGCTACTGTTGTGGTCCTAAAATAATGCGATATGATACTTGCTGTGATATAATTGATAGCTGAGTCAAAATAATTGTGGGGTTTTTTTCAACTACATAGAATGACTTCAAAAAAACCCTTGAGATTTCAAATCATTGTGCGAGAAGTTGTGCTAATTGATTTTATTGGCACAGGAGTTAACCATTTTTATGGTGCACATCTCAGTTTTGGAATGTTTAAATGAAATCCTTAGTGTTTTTTGAGGTATTGGAGATGAGCAAAAGGGAATGTTTTTTTATACTGTAACGATCATTTTAAGCATTGCTTAAGAACCAGGCTGTAAGAAAACTGGCTGATGTTTAAGCCTATAAGCTGAGAATGGGCACTGGGAGGAAGGGCCATTGCTGAATTTGGAAAAGACTGGTTTGATTGTCACCACATTTGGATTGTTTAGATGGCGTGTGCTGACACTTTCAGAGAAGGTTTGGAATCCTGTTTATAAACCTTGAGGCTTAATGCTCACAGAACCCCAAATCCTGAGAAGTAGGTATCTTCCCAAGCAGATCTGTCTTGCTGCAGACATGTGGCTTGTGTCATTCTTTCCTTACCTCCCTGGGATCATTAAAATTCATGGTGCCTCCGCTTTGTCAGTTGAGTTGGGGCTGAATGTTAACCTGGACACTGTCTCCATGTCCGATGTGGCTGTGGCCACTCACAGCTCCAAATACCAACCATGTGCTGGAAGTGTAAGAGGTTTCCAAATGGCTTTTGTGCTCTGTGTGCTGTCCTAACAACTGTGCCTGATCTCCTTTGAGGCCACAGGAAAAAAGACAGCAGGATGGATGGACTGCATGGGCCAGATCTGCCAGTTGGATTGATCAACTCGATTTACATCATTGCAATGCAAGTGACAATTGTTGTTGCACTAGGAGGAGAGTGTGTTACACCTATTTGCCCAATGTGCTAAATAGCAGAGAAAGGTCTCCTGTCTTCTGGGATAGTTCTCAGGCAGTTGGGATGGTTCCCAAAGTCTCAGTGGTTGTTGATGCCTGTGCCAAAGCTGCATTGCTCCAAAGGGTAGTACAGACAGCAGCAGAAATTAAAAATCCAATCCAGTCAAGTTCTTTTTTCCCAGGGGCCACTCTGGGGAAAGACAAGTAGAATTTGACAGGGCTTGGAAGGAAACAAGCAAGAGGTTGTACGGATTGGATCGGATGTTGGGATTGTAAGAGGCAACAAGGAGAGTCTACGGCTCTGATTTCACTTTTACAGGCACGCAATCAAAATTCCTCCTTGCACTGACATGGAGAAGAAATGATCTGCAGCCAACTGGATTTCATACTTCAGTCTGCATTTCCCTGGATGTGGAGAGTTTCTATCCCTGATAATTAAACTTCAAAGCTAACACCCTATTAAATGAATAAAGCTATTATTTCAGTCTGTTTGGCCACAGAGTCAGTTGGTTGACATAGTGAAGACATTAAAGAAGGCTATAAACTTCACTGTTTTTCAAACAAAAGCAGTGTTTGAGAAAATGCAGCAAAATCATCAGGAATACCTTAACCTCATGATGTCTGCACATTTTTCTGTGTGCCTTAATGTCTCTTTTCAGTGCTTAGGAAAAACATGAACTAAGCCAGCTTTCCTGACTTCTGCTGGTCATGGGCTTGCTGTAAAGCCAGGAGTAGCAGCCTCATTTCAGTTGGCAGAGGGAAAGCAAACAGCTGACAGGGACCATACCTGGAAAGGCTTTTTTTCCTTGTAGTTCAGCCACAGCTTCCCAAAGTTGGAAAGATTGGAAGCTCTCTGGGTAAATCAGAAGGTTGTGGCTTAGTAAGCTATCTCGCCATTTTGCTAGTACCTGAAAGAAATGTATTTTTGTATCAGACCCATGTAAGCTTGCACAGTTTTGTAAAAAAATATTTTTGGACTCCTATTTGTGGTCCTACATGAAAAAGCCAATTCCTTCTTTTGGATTTCTAAGCTCTGGAAACCAGTGATATTTTACATATGGAACTGTGTCAAGTGTCTGTCACTCCATATTTGCCCATCAGCTTAATCCCATTAGTTCCTGATTTTCCTGAAATTTCAATGGGGTTTTTTTCCAAACAAAATCTTCTCTATTTCTCAGGACAAAGTGAAACTTCTTCAGTAAGCCAGTCCCTGGGTTATCTCACAGTCTCGGGTTTTTTTCAAGATTATGGTAGAGGTAGAGGAAGAGCCAGAATAGATCCAGAGATGCTATTTGAATAGCCTGCAGCTTTATTAACACATCTGGGAACTATCCAGCAATAACTTGTACAAAACAGATCACTCTTCCTTCCTTAATCCACTCCACCTGTTGGAGGGCTGCCACCAGGATGGCTGGCCAGTGTGGCCATTGTGTCTTAAGGCCATTTTCTGGCCTCACTTTCCATGTGGCCAATAGAGCTGCGAAGAAATGACTGGACATCAACCTCATTCAGCAGCATCTGTGGACCCCCAAAACCTCTACCCCTTTGCTGGCTTCTGTTTGCCAGCCTGCTAGATCTGTGATTTGCCAGCCCCACATCAGACTCTTTGCAAGGTCTAAAGTATTGAACATCATTTTCCAAGCTCCCTTTTGCATTCCTGAACTGCTGAAGTGACTTTTCTCAACTTGTCCCATCTGTGATCCCAGACCAATAACTCCCTGGGAAGGTGGGGAAGAAATTTTCCCTGGCGCAGAAGAATGTGATTTTATTGCAGATGCTTTCCCTCAGCTTTGTCTTTTCAAATGTACTGAAAGCTGGTACCAACACAAACCTGCTTCATTTCCCCACCTAGAATCATAAAATCATTTGGGTT
>NW_010269854.1:0-7715 GCF_000690775.1 Eurypyga helias
TCCAACCCAAACCACTCTGTGATGAAATTTTCTGTTAGATATAAGGGAACTGAAGGAAACATGTTCTACCACCACTGTCTGGGCTTGACCCCAAAAAAGCCTAATAATAGAAATATCTGTTGTTTGTTCCTCTTTAGATACAAGAGGAGCCCTTAAAATGGAGTATCTGTGTCTTCCCTAGCAGGCTGTTCCATAGTTTGTCTCCCACCGTACAGAGTTATTGTCTCTAACTGGAACACAACTCCACTCTCACACTGGACCACCACCAGCACTTGGGAGGACTATGCAGGCACTGCTGTTTAAAAGCAGACACCCTAACCCTGCCCTGTCCCTAGCTCTGCCTTTTCACGCCTCTGGTCCCCACTGCCTTATGTCAGTAAATCAGACAGCAGAGCTTGACTCGCTCTTGCCTGCCAAGTTCCCCATCTCCATCCAGCGAGCAGCCGAATAAACTTGTGCCCACATCAGTGATGGCGACACTGTGGAGGTGGGAATAAGCTGCTAGGACTGGGGTAGGTAGGGAGGACTTTAAGTTTCTTAGGATCCAAAATACCCAAGGAGCAACAGGGTGTTGTTATGTACGACTCCTGCTGATACAACGATCAAGGGGGAGGCTGGAATTTCTATTGCTCTGGCTGTGGTAGTACCTTTTCCCTTTTGAACCATGCCCTTGCCTTAAAGCAAGGATTTTTTGCCAGCCACCCCAAAACCACCTGTTGGGACAGGCCTATTTTTGCCAGGGCCCTGCCAGCATGGGCACTTTAGCACACAACGTTAGTTCTTCACACACACGGGGGGGCATAGCAACAAAAAGATGCAAACTCCTCATAAGGGTTTCTGGAGTAACCCAGCCTTGTTCTGCCTAGAGCGGGGAGATTTGGGGAAGCAAAATATGTGCCACTTTTTGCGTCTTTGTCCACATGTTTCTACACATGGAATGAGAACTCACTGTGAGAAACATATTCTCCTGCTATTTTCTCTTGCTGTTTCCGCTTGTATGAATCACAGCATGTAGAAGAAAAGCAGGATGCTCTACAGGTTGGTGTGATAGCTCATCAGTGGGATGACATGAGTTTTGTACCCTCTTAGCAAGCTTCAGAAATACTCTGTGAAGTGAGAGCATCTTTTGGTCCCCCAGTGTTCCCACTCCTCATACTCAAACAGCAGTAGTAGGGGTGTGGAGAGGCTTGTACTCGGGACCTGTAGCACTGAAAACAGTGGTAATGTGGAAGAGGCAGGGTGGGTGACGCTGGAGCGGTCTCTCTGACTTCATTCTGCGAGGGAACAGGATGTGAGAGTGACCCTTCGGGGCAGGCTCTCGGTAACAAAAAACATCTGTGGTCAGTCTGCGGTCTCAGTTGTGCATGCCTGTTGGGGAAGGGTTGAAACTTAGAAAAGTCAGTTCTCGTTTCGGAGTGGAGGGGAGAAGAGTTAGTGCGGTCTCTGAAATTGTTAGAACTACTTGGGTTTGGTAACTATTTTTCTTTGAGATGGAGAACAATAATTTAAAACTGGTATATTAAAAAAAAAAAAAAACAACAAAAAAAAACCCATAAAAAGTGAAAAAGCAAGCAGTCTTTTCCTGCTGTCATGGTTTAATCCTGGGCAGCCCCCTTAGCTGCTTGCTCGCTCCCTGTCGGTGGGATGGGTGAGAGAATTGGAAGGGTAAAAATAAGAAAATTCATGGTTGAGACAAAGACAGTTTAATAGGTAAAGCAAAAGCTGCGCACATAAGCAAAACAAAATAAGGAATTAATTTGCTAATTCCCATGGCAGGCAGGTGTTCGGCCGTCTCCCAGAAAGCAGGGCTCCATCACGTGTAATGGTGACTTGGGAAGACAAATGCCATCACTCCAAGTGTCCCCTCTTTCTCCTCCTTCCTTCAGCTGTATACGCTGAGCATGATGCCATATGGTATGGGATATCCCTTTGGTCAGTTGGGGTCAGCTGTTCCAGCTGTGTCTCCTCCCAGCTTCTTGTGCACCCCCAGCCTCCCCGCTAGTGGGGTGGGGTGAGAAACAATAAAGCCCTTGACTCTGTGTAAGCACTGCTCAGCAGTAACTAAAATATTGCTGCATTACCAACATTGTTTTCAGTAAAAATCCAGAACACAGCCTCATACCAGCATCTGTGAAGAAAATTAACTCTACCCCAGGCCTAACCAGCACATTCTCCAACCCTTATTCCCTACCATTTATGTCATGCTTGGATCACACACTATCCAATACATCCTCATTAACCACTCATCTTCCCATCCTTTGATAAATATACACAGAGATAACTCTCCCTTAGTTTGTTGACCACACCCCCATAAAATGTCCATGAACATCCATAAAATGTCCACTGACTTCATTTAGTCCATGATTTTGGGCTCCATCTGTTATGGCGTCACTCAGGACAGGAGATGTGGTGTGTTGCCTGGAGTTACTGGTCCCCAAAGCCAGCTCAGGTGGGGTCACTGCTGCACTTCCTCTATTTCTTGCAAGGGTTGCCCTCCATTGGTTCGGGATGGTTCCTGCTATAGTAACTCCTATAGCATGCAACTCATGTCATGGGTTAGAACAGGTTAAAGGTATATACGTCATAATCTCCATTCCTAGGGTTTAACACTGTGATGAACTTCCCGTTACCCTGTTCCAGCTTGGACTTATCTATGGACCACAGTCCCTTAGGGGTGTACCTGCTCCAAGTGAAGCCTTATCTATGGACTTATCCAGAGCCACAGATGCTTCAAAGTGTACCTTCTCCGGTATGGATTTATCCTTGAGCCACAATCCCTTTGGAGGTACCTGCTGCAGCACAGACATAACCACAGCGACCGACACTTCGAGGTGTACCTGCTGCGGTCTGGACTCATGCACAGTCACGTGTGCTTTGGGGTGTCCTGCTCCCACGTGGACTCATCCACAGGTCACCGGCCCTTGGACTCAAGTTCACAGTGGAGTTCCAGCCTGTCTGGTGCTGCGGTGCAGAAAGAGCAGTGACGCGATGACCATCTGCCAGCCCAGGCCTGTAGCCACTGCTGTGACCAAAATATTCCCAGGCGCAGTAGAGTAAGATGACAAGCCGGACAGAAAACAAGGATAGCAAAAAACACCTGCTAATGAGCAGCAGACTCTAATGTACAGTAAGGAAAGCAAGCCCCATGGCAAGCACAGGAGCCTGCCCATTAATACCTAAACAGCTATAATAGCTATAAATTCAATCTAGCACACTCCAATCAAACCTGTCATTATCATGTGGTGAACACACCAGTAAGAAGATGGGGTGCCCAGGGAGAAAAAGGAAGAAATGCTCTTAGTTGCTCCAGTATTTGCATAGGAGACTGGGCTGAAACTCTGACGGCGAGAAGCTTAAGTTGCTTTATCCTCCCTCCTGCAGAAGGGTTTGTGATGGCTTCAGGAGTAAATAGACCAAGGAGTAGGGGCAAGACTGGTTACAGAACCCCGTGGGCTCCAGTACGTGAGTCTGATCTCTTTTATCCCTGATGGAGGAGGGAGACTCTGAGCCATTAGAATGGAAACTGCAAAAAGGGACGTGAGATATCTTTCCTTCTGGCTGGAGACCTGACCAATCCAGAGAAAAGGAAAAGAAATACAGTAAGTAGGGCTCGACAAGAAGGCGTCCCAAGTGCCGCTGACAGCGGTGGGCTGTCGCTAACCTAGGGCACGTCTGTGTTGGCATCTCTGAAATTTTGACTTGGCCCGCGGTTTGCAAACAAAAGGGAAGAAGGTAAGTAAGTCTTCTCGGTGTACTCCCTGCGCTGTAATACCCTTGGTGAAAGCCAAGCAGAGGTGCAGCGCTGTGAACGGCTGACTTTGAGGCGGCGGGTAGAGAAGCCGTGTGTCTGCGCGTAGGTTTGCAGGTGTAGGTGCTCAACACTTGCTTAGCTGCTGCAGAGAGGAGATTTAGCTGAGTACGACTTGCGTGCAGCCCGCTGATGTGCGCTGTGGAAACTGAGTTACCAGAACAGCTGCAAATATCAACTAAAATCAGTGTGGTTTTCTGCTTGCTGGCCTTTGCATAAAGCAGGCAGGTTACCACAAAGAATTAGCAGCAATTTTGTTAGCCTCCAAACTGTTTATTCTTCTAGCTCTAGTCTCTGAGTTCGTTTGCATTGTGTCAGCTCTGCAGAGTTCAGACTCTGCCGTGACCACGCATCCCCGTGTGACAACAGATGGACGGGATGGGGCTGTGTCTGTAAAGGTAAAAGGAGCAGTTTCAGGGCAGCGCTGTGCCAGCAGAATCGTTGTCTGCAGCCTGCAGGTGTCATTCTGCAGACAGCACCCCGGGCAGTGATTTGCAGTTTATCAGCTGCACCAGGAAAGGGCGAGGGGCAGTGAGGTAGCGGTGGAAAGGCTGCGAAAGGGAAGGAGTGTGGTGGCATGGCATTTCCTCTTGTGTATAAAACTATCCTATACGTTAATGTGCTGAGATTGAAAAGCTGTATTTTTTTTTTATTACTCAAGTATAGGTAAGGCTTTGTTTCCTGCCTCCTTCAGCAGATGGTTCCAATGTGAAATGAGGCTCACAAGCCTCGCGATATGGTCAGTCATGGGTAGAAGCAGTGAATGAACAACAAAGATCAGGATCATGTTCCGGCTTCGTGGAATCTGTGGACATCCCTGTTCTCTACCACTTCTTCCCTCCTGCACTTGCAACACTCTCAAGCTCAGCCTTACACAGGTATTCCTCTGGCCTGGGTTGCCCTATCTCATCAGCCCTAAAGCCAGTCTGTGTGCACAGGGCAGTAGAACAAAGCCAGTAAGTCTGGCTGAGGTTCACTGATGCCCTCAGAACAGCTGAGGTTTGTGTACCTTGACTTCTGTGTTGTGCTTCCCTGTAACATAGCAATGCCCCAGTTCTAAGCCCAGCTTGCTGGCTGAGAGCTAGAGATCTCGGTAACTGATATCCACAACAAATAGATGCTTGAATTAGCCAACAGGGGACAAAAACGAAAATAAGAAGAAAAAAAAAATGACCATGGTCTGGGATTGGAGGGGTTGTGAAGAGTGTAGAAAGGCCTAAGGGCTCTGTAACCTGGGCACATGAAATGCACAAGCACAGGGTAGCAGGCCTAGCAAAGGTGTTGCGGCAGCACCTACCCACTTCTGCCCTTCCGTAGGCTGACATGTCACTGGTTCATCATTAACGTCTCGCTGCATGGAGGTTTAGCGAATGGAATGACTGTGGCAAGTGGAAAAGGTCTCCGGGCGTGTTACAGTTTGGAATGGTGTCTTCTGTACAGTAACAACGATGAGACGTGAATTTCTGCTGAGCATGGAGGAGTGAGGTGGGTCTGAAATACCTGTGGTTCCTTTGACATTTCAGGTGGGCAGTAATATTCGGCTCTAGTAATGTTTATTCAGGATAGAAGTTATAGTATGCAGGAAAATTTCCTATTTATTTTATCCTATACAACATGATACTTAAATACAATGTATTTGAAATGGAGTGACCTCATTTAATACAGCACAGATGAATTTCCTGTTGCATATATGTTAGATTTGGTTTTACAACAAAAGATTGATACTTGCACGAGTGATAACAGCATCTATAGCTGCACTGGAGAGATGACGGAAGACAGACCTGACCAGGGTCAGGTAGGATCTGCCCTGCATAGGATGTTTCTGCACAGTTCCACAGACTGCACTGCAGATGTTTGCTTCTTTCTCCGAGCGCTCTGGTACGGGTGAGTCCCTGCTGCAGGTGACGCTGCTGACAGAGGGATAGTGAGAGCTTCTTCCATCTGCCCGGGTGTTAAGTCAGAAAGCTGGAAGATGCAGGTGGAAGATGCTTTGGCTTGTACCAGTTCTCATTTTTCTAGGAAACAAGACACCAATTCTGCAGATGTGAGGATAAGGGCTGTTTTGGGAATGTGATTTTAGGGTCTAGGAATGTAAGAACAGAATTCCTCCACTTTGGTAGAGAAACAAAAGAACATAAGGCTTTATGGCTGTAAACTCACCTGAACATGAACAGAACTGGCCATGCCCCGGCCAACACTAAGCAGGGAGGTGCCAAGAGTCCTGGCAAAGTGTGGAGCTCAAGTGAGTTGAGCCCTCGCTAGTTCTGCCTCTGTGATGTTTGTAGTATAATGCTGGGCACCGATCACACCTTCTGACGGCGAGGCTGGCTCGGATAGGGTAGTCGGCCAAGCTGCCAGACTGCTGCCAGGACTCCTGAGCAGTTACAACAGCAGACCTGTTCTGCTCTCATGCAGTACTTCCTGCATTCCTACACCGGCCCTGCCTTCCCTGGCTTCCTTTGAGTAGGACAAAATGGACCAAGGGTCTGGATCCAAGCTCAGAAAGGTGCATCTTTAATCTCCATAGTCCGTCAGCCTTTGGTGAGATCCCTCAGTCGGGTAGAAACAACCGAACCGCTCATCTTTGCAGTTTATGAAAGCAGTACGGCAGCAGGGAGGGGGTCCCTAACGCTCACATAAGGACTCTGCCCCAGCTGGGTGTTACACACCTCAGCCAAACCTCCACCAACACGGGCTGAACTGGCGTGTTTGGGACAGACCAAGGTGACCCTGCGTGACATGAAACCGTACCAGAAGCCCTTGCAGGGCTCCCCACGCTTGACCAAAGGGGTTTGTGCGCAAGTACGGCAGCAGGGAGGGGGTCCCTAACGCTCACATAAGGACTCTGCCCCAGCTGGGTGTTACACACCTCAGCCAAACCTCCACCAACACGGGCTGAACTGGCGTGTTTGGGACAGACCAAGGTGACCCTGCGTGACATGAAACCGTACCAGAAGCCCTTGCAGGGCTCCCCACGCTTGACCAAAGGGGTTTGTGCGCATCATGTCCCATACGTACCTGCTATCGCAGAAGGCACAGAGATGAAGAACAGCAAGCAGGAGAAGGAGGCCCAGGAGACTAGCAAGGCTCACGACACAGTGGAGAAGAGTCAATGTACTATTCTCTAAAGAGAAACAGTTTCTCTTTTAGGTACCTCTCACAGGCAGCTTGTTTACCCTGTGCCTCTGTCAGGATGGCATCTCGTAGACAACGCTCTCTTTGTGCTGCCTTTAGAGGATTACCTAACGTAGCTGGAATACAGTGCCAGGCACAGAACTGGGAATAAACAATGTACCCCCCTGCCCTTGGTGGAGGAGTGTGCCTTCTGCTGTAAGGGCACTAATTAGATCCTACTCACCACCACTTCCCGCAGCCTAGCCCCAGGCCTTGCATATGCATCCCAGCAAACTTCAGCTCTGATTCTCTTCCAACCAAGTACTTCAGCAAAGTACCTATGGTTGCACACAGCTCCCCAGTGACATCTTCAACTTCACCACCTAAAGCCCTTCCCTACCCGCCAGGCATTGGAAGCTGTAAGTCGGCTTTCAGTCTTCCTGTCACAAACTACGTGTATCCCAAGAATTAGCAAGACATAACAGTACCACAGGATTACAATACATAGATCTGGGTGATCATACCATTGCCATCATCGTGTGTCACAAACTTCTGAATAATCCTGCCTTTCCATTTAGCCCTGTCTGTGAAAGGGCAGACCGCTACATCCACCTCCTTTCCTTGAATTTCACAGAGGACTTCACAGTTCTACCCACACTTTGGTTTATCTTTCCCCCTCCAGACAAATTTCTCACTGGAACTTCAGCTCAGCTGCATGGTTCCTGCTGCAATCCTGTCAGTGTCACTGGTGATTGTCTTGGTGCATGAGCAGAGGGCTAACCAGGGTTTTGAA
>NW_010269855.1:0-3591 GCF_000690775.1 Eurypyga helias
TCTGTGAACACACATGTTCTCAGTGCAACTTCACGGTGAAACAGCTGTCAGAATTTCTGAATATAGTTTGGCAGTGTATTTTTTATTTCTTACTTTCATTATCAATGCTAAAAACCTGCGGCCTGACTTTCACTGAGGGAATTTCTAACTATGTTAAATCTAGCAAAGATGAATTCCTTACATGAGCTTGCTCTTTTTGAACTTGCTGTGTGCCAGCCTGCTGGGGCATGTGTATGCCGGTTGTGAATCAACCTTTAACCCACTCAGGACTGCAGATTGTAAGAAATCCATAGTAAATATTGTGTTCAGGTAGTGGCAGCCCTGTCCAGCACAGTCTTTGAAGATGGGTTTGCCTCTTACCTTTGTTAAGTACCTCTGGAAATTTGTCACACATTGTAGCTGCCAGCAAAACATTTATCTAGGAATTCTGTGTTCCCACCTTTTCACTTGCTCACTCTTCAGTCCTTTCCCTGAACAACCTGGAGAAGAGACAAGCCATCCACTGATCAGGGAGAGTTCCTCTCCAAACAATTATGAGGATGACATTTGTATATGGAGTAGTATGCGGTTGGATGAGGGTGGCATGCATGGTTTGGGCTGGCGGAGAGGTTCCTAATCGTAGGTTTAAACAGATGATATGTTGGGCTTAAGTAAGTAGTTGACACTGATTTATGTTATGTGGATATATGCAAGACTCACAAGAAACTAAAGCACAGTTTTACAACAGAAAGCAACACACTTTTCAAGCAGTGCTGCAAGTCAGTAGAAGAACTTCTTAAATTACTCTTTTTAACCACGCAGGTGGCCAGGCACTGGTCATGGTTTGCCTGGGGAGGCTGTGCAACCTCCATCCCTGAGGTGTCCAGAACCTGACTGGATGAGACCCTGAGCAACTTGGTGTAGCTTCAGAGCTGGCTGCGCTTTGAGCCGAGGGCTGGAATAGATGACTTTCAGTGATCTCTTCAGGCCTAAATTTTTTTGGTAACTCTATGGTCTCATCCTTAAACAGGGAAAACTCCCAAAACATTGGCCTGAAGTGGATTCCTAGAGAGGAATAAGAACAGAATCATAGAATCGTAGAATCATTTGGGTTGGAAGGGACCTTAAAGACCATCTAGTTCCAACCCCCCTGCCATGGGCAGGGACACCTTCCACTAGACCAGGTTGCTCAAAGCCTCATCCAGCCTGGCCTTGAAGATGGCAGCACACCCTTGTTCATCTTGGAGGTCTTCTACTTCATTTTGGTTCTGTCTTAAATACATGGTTTAACCAGACTGTAGAAATAGATTAAATAAACCAGCTGAAAGAGAGCTGAAACACAGGTAAAACTTGAGATGTGCATGATGAGGGGATGATAGATTGTTTTTTATTTCTATAAGAGCAGAAGCTGCAAGTAGTTTATATAGATCATTTGAGAGGGTGCCTCCTAAAAAGAAACATATAATTTCTATCAGTCAATAGAGAGAGCTCAGCATTTTCAGCAGTTCAGCATTTTCTAAATAGGTCTAACTAACCCCTTTTACCAGCATGGGTTTGTGGAAGCAAGCCTTGCTGGGCTAGAAGTTGGTGAAGTGCATGGCAGTGTCACAAACGAGAGAGGGATGAGCTGAAGAGATGTACTGGAGGCCATGTGGCTGCAAGCTCTGAGCTATCAGGAACGCCTGGACACATCTTCTGTGACAACATATCCTCCCATGCAGGTGCTGTTCTGCCATATCACAGGGCAGCTTGTATCTGCTGTGAATTTATATAAGCCCTAGTACTTTTGCTTTAAGACAGAATTTGCATTGGTAGAGGGCTGAACATCTGTTGCTACACATTCTCTCCTATAGCTGTAGAAATAAACTGACCTGAATCTGCAAAAATTAAACACGTTTATTATTATTATTTACACATTTATTGTGTAAAGCTTCTTTCTCATTTGCAAACGATAACTCTGTTTGTGGTGAGCTATATCTTAAGTAATTTCAATCTATACAACCACTGTGGCTGGTTGTATATACAAAACCATTATTTAAATAGTAAAATCATTGAGAGATCTCCAACTCCTCTGAAAATTAGCAAACAATTGGTGGGGGCAGGGAGGAGCTGAGGCCGTGAATAAGAAGTATGCAAGAATTCTCCAAACCCACTTAATAGTATGCAAATACATTTCATTAACTTACACCAAATAAGAGTATGACTGTAACCTGTTCAAATGTCTGATGGGAATCATGCTGTGTAGACAGAGTGCTTTTTGTCAGCAGCCCCTGAAACATTGATGGAAGCACAATAAATCACTCCTGTGTGGGTACAACTGAATATATAATTATTCTACAGCTTCTAACAACAGTAAAAACTGTGTGGTAGATGAGTAGATCATCTTATCTGTGCTGATTACCTTTTTCCTGCCTTCAAGCCCCATAATCATTTGCAGAGAAGTTATCCTCAAGCCATGCGAGGAAATGGCAGTAACAGCTGTCTGACAAAGGTATTATTGCAGCTTCCTAAAATTATGTCAGTGGCTGACCCGTGAGTGAACCGGCACTTTGTTAAGGTGCAAGAACATATCCTCAGCGTGTATGTGCCATGTTGATAGGCTTGAACTACAAGCAGGAGTAATGCACTTAACCTAGACAGCAGAGCAGTATGAAAAATATGGGATAGCTGGCTCCCAAGGACTTCTTGTCTAGGATACCCACAACCAAAGGGTGATGGAATAACATAGCTGTTGACAGTAAGGCCCTGGGAAGAAGGAGATGCGGCCAATTCAGAGATACAGATGTGGGTCCAGATATCATGTGCATTGCATTTGTCCAATTGCCAGACTGCAGCCATCTTGAGCAAGATTTTTCCCTGTCCTTCCAGCGAGCACAGTCATTTGGATGTGTGTAATCATGAAATGCTGTCTCCTAACCTGCTGTATTCTTATGCTGAATAGGGATATGGTCAGAGTAAGTACAGGAAACTGTGTTTTACAGGACCCTGGATTCAACATTTCCTGCCTTCAGAGATGCTACAAGCACAAGTCCTCAAGTGAAGCCTAAGGGAAACTTTGCTGGAAAGGGTTCAAAGGGCTCTTAGAATCACAGAATCAATTAGGTTGGAAAAGGTCCTTAAGGTCATTCATGTAACTAACACTGTTCTAACAAGGTCTCCCCTGAGTCTCCTCTTCTCCAGGCTAAACAACCTGAGTTCCCTCAGTCGCTCCTCACAGGACTTGTGCTCCAGACCCTTCCCCAGCTCTGTTCCCTTCTCTGGACACGTTCCAGCACCTCAGTGTTTTTCTTGCAGTGAGGGGCCCAGAACTGAACACAGGATTCAAGGTGTGGCCTCAACAGTGCCCAGAACAGGAGGACAATCACTGCCCTGGTCCTGCTGGCCACACTGTTCCTGATGCACGCCAGGATGCCATTGGCCTTCTTGGCCACCTGGGCACACTGCTGGCTCATACGCAGCCGGCTGTCAAACAGTACCCTCAGGTCCTTTACCCCCGGGCAGTTTTCCAGGCCCATATCCCCAAGCCTGTATTGTTGCAGGGGGGTGTTGTGACCCAAGTGCAGTACCCAGCGCTTGGCCTTGTGGAAACTCCCAGTTGGCCTTGGCCCATCC
>NW_010269856.1:0-30042 GCF_000690775.1 Eurypyga helias
TATGATTCTATGATTCTTTTGTTTCTTTGTGCTGTGCAAAACTGCATACACAGTAAGGAATAAAATGAATGGTTATAGCGATAGTGTGTGCTTCGTATCTCCTTAGACGCTGGGCTTGGATGAAGTTGTCTAAGGGGGCGAGCTCAGTCCCGCTCTCCTCAGTCTGTGCCAAAACTGTGATGCACAGCTTTGTCCGAAGTTTTGTTTTTTGGTTTTTTTTTTTAATGAGTTTAATCAGTGAGTCAAACCACAAAATGGAGTTGGTGCAGTCTGCCAGTCAGACTTGTGCTTTGGTTGGATGTTACCATTGTCAAATTCATTTAATGAGATAAGAAGGATATTAATCTTCACACTCCCAGTTCCAGGTTAGCAATGGCAGACATTAAGAGAAATTACAGTAAAATATACGCAGCTAAGAAAAATGAAATAAAAAGTTCTAGTTCAGGAGTTAGCTAGGATGGAATGCACCACTTTTGCTAGGAAATGATATATGAGGTGGAGCTGAAATGTCCCAAATTAATTTTATTACTTCTTGGAACTGCCTTTGTTTAAAGTTCCTAATTTGTGCATAAATGTTTTGTTTCAGAGAGAAAGCGAGAAGGGGAAAAATGATGTGACAGGTTTAATTATATTTAAGAGAATACAGAGGAGATCAAAGACAAAGAGATAAAAGCTGGAACTACCGTATGGGCTGGAAATTTCTTTTGAATCGTAAACACCTTTAAGCATAGTGCTTCAGAGGCAGCCGCCCTGAATTCAGGACAGAATCACAGCTTAAATGGAAATCCTCTATTACAGTGTTTTATGACCTGCATTGGCTGTTGTTGGCGAGCCCCATACTTATGCAGGCACCAAAATGTCTGGGAGCATTCAGGAGAAAACAGTAAACCAAACAGTGCCGCCTAGGTCAGCGGCTCTACAATAACCCCCCCACGGGCTGTATTGCTGCGAGCTGTTTGCAGAGATGGCAGCTGACTGTGGGCCAAGAAAAATCAATCTTGTATCAACAGATGTAATCAGAACCCCTATGGTGGTAATGACTCTGTCACAGTTTTCATTAGCTGAGAATGCTTTAGCTTTGGGAGGAATGGGTTTCCCCCCACACACTACCTTTTTTTTATTGGTGCTATATGATCTATTACCAAACCAAAGTTACCAAACCGCTGTGTTTCCTTTCTGAAAGCCAATACTTCATGAAGGGAGCGTAAGCCAAAGCAAGATGCTGCCAAAACTTTAAGCAAAGGTCCATCTCCACAGTGTTTGCTTCAGTTGATTTGCCCTAAATCCATCAATATTATGTATTGCTTTCCTCATTTCTGCTGTATTTACCCTCTCCAGAGAAATAAAAAACCTGAAGCCCCACACTGTTCTCTGGGAATCTGCTCACTCCTTAGTCTCCCCCACCTCTGCAGCCTGAGCCTCTAGACCCGGCTCTCAAGTTTCTTGGTGTGTGTGTGTAGGAGCCAGGTACTCAGTGTGAGCCTTTTGCTTTTTCATGGGTGGTTCTGTTGTTGGTACGTGTGAGTGAGTAAAGCTGCTGTGAGAAACCAGGCAGTGTTCAATGTTGTTGAAGGACTGCTGGGGGTAACTCACCTCTGAGATCCTCTCCCGGGCATCTTTTCTCCTCTGCCATTTTTCAGACATGGGGTAGTTCCAGTTAGTTAACACATCTCTGTCCATCTGAAAAGACCAGTCAAGAAGATGAAACACTCATAATCCTCTCAGTTCGGTCCCAAACTTGTAGAAGTCTAGTGTAGAACGCTGGCAAGCACAGGTTCGTGGTTTTTTGGTTTTTCTCCTGATGATATGTTTGCATACACGTATTGTTAGCATGCATACCTGGTAAGTGCTGCCACATCTCTACCATTCATGCAGTCGGAATCTGTACACCAACAAGGCTCAGTGCCCATTTTTTTTCACACAGCAGGCTACACTCAACAGGAGTAATGGTACTGCTGCAGAGGCTATTCTTCATAGCTTATTGGGCACTGGGGCCTCGTAACCAGCCACTTAAAAGTCCTGGATGCTTCTGGGAATTATCTGCACGTGTGGGCAGTGAGAAGATGGTGTCAGAGCTGCACGAGTGCACCACTGCATGCAGGTGCAGCAGCTTGTGGCCCGTCAAGGCTACTGCATGTAGGGTTATTGATCTGTTATTACAGATTACATTAGTTCATCTGTGGTGTAATGAAACCGCGTTGCATTGGAGGATAAGCTTGCAAACACATTTGTAGTGGTGCCAGCAGAGTCTGTCAGAATCCACTGCTCACGTAGCAATAAACTGAGTTTATCACAAACTGGCCAGGGAAAAGCCTGGGTAGGCTAGATAACCATGGATGTCCTGATCTTGCTCTCTTTCCACATAGGAGTGATTTACCGTATATATATTTGGTTCAAGGTTTGCCCAACTCTCCCCAATACTCAGTGGTCATCCAGAATATTCTATGTTGCTTCTCAAAGGCATATTTTTTTCTGGTATTCGTGTTTGTGCCCATGGGAACTATTTAATCATTTCAGCATAGATAACTGGGCAGGAAAAAAGGGATCAATCTTTGTGATATTTTTAGTAGTACTTATTTACTGCAGTCATCCTAGAGATAGGCTGTTTTATGGCATATCAATACCACTGTTTGTGAAGAATGTGAAGGTGCATGAAAATGAAAGCTCTAGGAGTTTTATGAAGTAGAACTGATAGGGATCACTTCCAGTATCAGACAAGAACATTTTTTACACATGATATTGGAAAACGTTGAACAGAACTTCAGAAGCCTGTGGTACTTTTAATGTAGCTTTTCCAGATACTGTTAGATAAAAAGCTGTGTGTGTGCACTTGGAGCGGCAAAATGTATACTGCAGCCGTGTCGTAGATAAAAAGTGTGTGTGTGTGTGAACGAATGCAATATATCAAACCACTTTGTTTCCAAGAAGGACACTGTCAACATTTTTATGAGGTTTGGGGTTTTTTTGATTACTGGTATCTAATCAGCTGATAAAAGCAGATAGTCTTTTGAATAGTGTAGGACAGACTTCATACATACAGAATACCCTTTCCTATGTGCACCTAGTACACACTCACTGGATAATTTCTGCAGCTCCAACTTTACATAGCAATATTACTAAAGCCGTTAGACACGGCTTACAACTTCAAAATAACATTTTAGCATCTCTGAAGCCCACACAATTTTTCTTAAAGCTGTGTGAAAAAACACATTTTCACACTCCCTTTGGGGTTAGCCTTCTGTAATCAATACCAGCATTTTCCCTGCCTCCCCACTCACTAACAGCATCAAGAAGGCTAAGGCTTTGGCTTTCTGTGAAATGTAGGAAAGACTTATCCTTTTTTTCAGAAGGTGTCAGAGGAGGTAAAATGATATTTCCAGGTTCTTTCCAATGCCAAAAATTCCCATTCTCAAGTACCTTACCGGCCGTAGGGTGTGAGATAAGAGAAAGCCTGGAGTGTGGGGCTTCAGAGCAAGTGCCAGCAGAAGGCTCCATGGGACTGCCTGGGCTCAGCATTTGTCATTCCCAAGTCTACTGGGCATATAGTCCAGTATTAAATCTAAAGCCCTTAAACCTCCTTAAGACTGCCCAGCTGTTTTGCAGGCAGAGTCTCAAAGACTTAAAAGTCATGGTGTACAATGGGGATTTTATAGCAAAAACGAGATCCAAGCCAAGTCTTCAGTGGCTTGAATGCATGGATATGCTACAGAAGATTTCTGAGAAGCAACACATGCTGCAGAAAATTCCTAAGAATACAAGCAGATAGGAATTAAATCTGTGTATTGTTGCATACTTTTTCACTTCTGTTATGAGAGCCATTAATCATATTTCCTAAGAACAAAGAGAGCACATAGACTTACTACTTCCTCAATAAAGGCAAGAACTTCTGAAAGAAGGAATCACTGCCACTTTTCATCCACTGACAGTGTGAAAATTTCTAGTAAACCTTTTTTCTCCACTGTATCCTTACAGTCTACACAATTGGAATACATACTCCAAAACAGCTGAACAAATGAATATGTGGAAATACTGCAAATACTTTTTTTTCAACGTAAAACAATGGTGTAAAAACTGGTATCATATATATAAGAAAATGGCTTTTGTTCAATGGCATTTCTCACACACAATTATTTCAACAGGAATTATCCAGCCACTGCAAAGGACGATGCGAATGCTTGAAGAAAAGAAAGGGCACATCTTCCAATTAACCAGTGGAATTACAGCTAAAGCAAACAACCCCTTTGTTTAAATAGATGCTGTCACAGCAAATGATCCTTAACTATAAAGCACAGTACCCTTTTGTCTGCAAAGTTCTCTGTTAGGTTATACTGGTCATCACATGTGATGCATACAACTGTATCCTCTGGCTTCATGCCAGAGGCAATAATGTGTGTTCAAAGCTGGACAGAACTGGTGTTAGTGAAGGGGATGGTGCGTGTTTAGGGGGACAGGCAATGCAAGCTTTAAGACCAAATAAAATACCCTACTGTTTTCATTCAGGAAAAAACCCTGATAGATGCTTGATTTTGACAGGAGAATTAAATGCTAATACAACATCAGATCATCATCATTGTGGAGACTGGGAGGTGCAAATGGCTTTCTGCCCATCTTTACAGCATTCTGGTACACTTGTAGCCACACTCTGTGTTCTTTCTTGGCTAGACAGTGTAATGTAATGTCATGCAGAAATGCCACAGATTTTATTATTATTAATAATATTTAATTAATTTATATTACAGATGACCTAGCCCATACACTTCAAACAGTATACGAGCACTTACCGTAGTGGGGCAGCTCCGTTTCTCTTTGTTTTACCATGTCTATCCTTCACTAGACATCCCGTAGACAAACATACAATTCCCTGGTGGTTAATGAGAGTGTGAGGGTTGATGGCGTCCACTGCTAAGCGAATGCCCCAGCACAACATCATGGATCGTGTATCTTAAGTTTTGTAACTGGGAATAAACACTTCTGGTTCTGGTAGTGTGCAAGCAGTGAGGGAGGGTCGCTGGTATATGTTGATACCTGTGCTGCCTGCTCTACTTGGTCCTGGACTATGAGGTTTTGGGGTAGTAACTATTAAAGCCACACACAGGTTCCCCCAGGGATAACACCCATGTGCTAATAAACAGTGTAAACAATAAATATGCTACTTGGTGACTTTCTAGTAGTGAAATTAATGTCATTTTAACAAAGAAAGGGCAAAACCAGCATGCAGTGCAAAGCAAGAAGGTTATTTCCTACCTTTCCCAGGAGAATAAGCTTCATCCAGTATGCTCTGCTGAATCTTTGAGAAACTACACAAAGCACACCTGGCAAATCCTGACAAGCTTATACAGACTTTCAGAATGTCTCTTTCTCTGATAAGGAAGGCAGTAATTATCACAGTACTGATATGGGTATAACACAGAAGAAAAAGAGTCTTTGCTGTACCTGAAGTCCTTCAGATAGAAAATCTTTTCAGAATTCTCTGAAAAATGAAGGCTGGTAGCAAGCACATTATTTATGGTTTCTTCGAGAGTCACTGGGGGCCTCTTGAGTAGTTGCTTAGAGCATCTGAGCAGCTTCAGGAATATGTATTACTTTAGACAGAAGGTAGCCACCACAGGCTACTAAATAGTATTGATTCTGTTCTAGAATGCAGATGTTTTTATCATGTGATCCAGTTCTCTGAACATACAGTTAGAAATGCTGTTGTACTAGGAGTGCCACATTAATGACTACAAAGGGATTCACTTTTAATGCAGGACAAGATTTTACTGGGGTGGCCATTTCCAGTGTTTTCCAGTCTCTGTCACAGGGAGGTGTGCTGCATCCTTAGTGCACTGTAGGTAAGCTGAGTGTCTGTCTTAAGGCAAATTATTTGTCTCCATGATCAGGATATCATGGTATTAATGAAATCCCCAAATCTTCTCTCTGTGATCACAGGAAAGCTTTACCTTTACAAACACGCACCACAGATTCACAGATTTATTTGGGAATGTCAGAATTTTCCTTTTGCATTACAAAGACAGTCTTTGGCAGTCCTAATATTCTCCGTGGTTTAATTTTTAAGGCAAATCTTTCTATAGTAGAAGTCCTGCTGTAGCTGTTAACAATTCAAAGCAGTGATTAAGCAGATATCTCCTGCTGGTTAAGACTCCTCTGTGATACGTTCTGGGACTAAATGCCATTCTGTTTTTAAATGTTGGGCAATTACATGGCAATAAGTTAAATCTGAGAAATGCTGTAATGTGAATTATTGTTTTCTAATTGAAATAGAACAGGTAAAGCAAAAGGATAATATGAGAGAAAAACACGTGGATTTTGAAGTGGATTATGTCTACACTTGGGTGTTTCTGGTGGACACCCGCTTTGTGATATTATTCATAATTCCAGATATTTTCTTGAATTTTTTTTAGTTATATTTAAAGCAACAAAGTGGAAAGACTGAACCACCATTTTCTGTAGGAATAGTTCCAATTGTTGCTACATACAGTTATCTCTTAGATAACAGTTCCAGATGAAGAAGAGGTACCAGGTATGGATACTCCCTTTCCTAGGTCAGGCACAGTGTGAAAATAAATAGGAGCTGCAGTTGGAACAAAAAATATCACTTATAATAACTTACAGTAACATGTCACAAAGTAATCCTTAGAAGTACTCAAAATTCAGGAAACTTCTAGACACATGTGACCTAGAAGTATCAGCCTGTTGGATACAAGTTTGGGGAAGGGAGATGAGAATCAGGTCAGCAGTAATGGAGAGGTAAAACACATTCATGGGGCCCTTCAGCCTCCTCGTGATGTTGGTGTGGCACCCTGACAGGTTAGCACTGACAAGAAGTACTAGGTTTCTTATGTCATGTCCCAGCACTGTTGGAATGAGAAAAATGGATCTGTGTGCATGTGTTTGTACATAAAAATATGTAAATATAAATATAATAAAAGAATTCACCCCCTGGGAAATAATGAGGATTGCATTACAGTGTTTCACTCCTATATTGCTACCCAAATAATCATAGTTCAGTAGCAACACTGAAATTTCTTTGAGCTCATCATTAGCCCTTCTCCTTTGACATTCCCAGGAATTAACCCCCATGCCCCTAGACAGAGCCTCACAGTGGCTGACACAGAGACACCAGCGCCAGCCCTAAAGCTACTTCTGCCAAGGGCTTTGGAAGAGGCGTGCCCCGGCCTGGTGGTGGTCAGGGCTGGGGGTCCTGGCTCTGTTGCTAACCTGCAGCACGACCGTTCAGGTGGGCGGTTCAACTCCCCGTACTGCCCTCGCCTTTCCCACCCGCCTCCTCCACCTTGCCCATTTAGGTGCTGGGTCTGCTCATGGGCACGCTCACGTCGCTGTACCAGTGGGTACCCGCACCGTACTGTACTACTACTCTACTAGCTCTCTTCCTTCTCAGGGCCTGCAGCTGGTAATGCAGGAAGAAGGGAGAACTTGTGACACCCTTTTCTGTCCTTTACTTTCACCTCCTTAATTATTTACATTTAGTTCTGTGTCCATAAATATGGGAACATCTACAATACAATGCAATAAAGAAGCAACAAGTGTAGCTTTGACACCTGAAGCTCAGTTAATCTTTGCTCCTTTGGACTGGGTGGCTAATACTTTCCAGCTAGTGCTGGTGAGGTTGGGCACTTACCTGTGCTGTTAGACAAGGAGAAGTATACTGGTCATTAATTCAAGAAAAGACTTTGTGTGTTCGTTTTAGTGCCTGTAAAGGAACTGCAACTAAAAGTTTGTGAAGCACAACACGTACCCTCCTCAAGCTCAGTTTGAGTGTTGGTGGCAAGGTCTAGGGACAGTAAGGAGGCTTTTCTCTGTTGTCACAACAGCAACCTGAGCACCGTCAGAGACAGTAGCAGATGTTCAGTCTCTGTTTACTGATGTGCACTGCAAAGCCCCATCCAGTCCCTTAAAATGCCTGCTGCAATGCTTCCTGAGAAAGTACTGTTTAGGAAGACTATTCCTGATGTTTTGCCTTCACAAGAACCTCACTTTGATTAATTATATTCTATTTCTATTTTAAATTATTATGTAATTATATAACAATTCACTGGCTTAAAGGCTGGTGAATAAGAGGATTGTGGATAATGGGGAAATAACTGTTTGCTTCCCCTGATTACCATGAAAGGTAAATGACAAAAAAACCCAGATTGTGAAGCACCAGAAATACAGTTTCTGATTTTTTTGCCTTGTGTCCATTAATGCCAATACCAAGTGAAGGCTCAGAACAAGCTCTGGGGGAGCAGCGCTTATATAAATTACCTCATTTTAGTAAAGAGCACAACTAATGGAAGTCATACACTGCTACTATGTTGTTTTGTTAGTGAGCTTCCTATCCAACAATTCTTCATTTATTTTCTGCTTTCAATTACCTTGTTAACTTGTGGTTTCCTTTTTTTTAATAGATATATTCCTGTCTTCCTTAGCCAGGCTATTTGTACTTTTTTAAGGTCTCCTGCAGCTCTGTGCTTATATTATTTCTCATAAACCTCTTAAAACAGAGTGCCCTTTTCTGTTTGGCTTTAACAGGGTTGAATGTCAATCGTAGTTTTTCAACTGTTTCATAAATACACCCCATTTTATTGAAGGTTCCCGGCAACACAGAGAAACCCAAGCCAAAGTCTGTGGTGAACGTTGCGTTCCTCAGGTGTGGATTTTGCTTGCTTGGTTAACTCTGGCGAGTTTGCCATTCTAAGCCACCACTGTCTACATTAATGAGCAAAGCAGTAAGATTAAAACAAAGTGAAGTAACAGAAGACGAAGCAAAAAAGCTTTCCTGACCATACGAACACTAGCCACATTTCCAGATTTTAGCACTGCATTTTGTTTAGCACAGTTTTCCTGCACTGCAGGGAAAGTTGCCCTCTCGAACCCTGTGCATTTAAATGATCCATGATTAAGCCTTAATATCCACATTGAGATTGAAGTATTAAACGTATGAACAGGCCACAGAGATACGGCTGCTCATATGCTTTTTATGTTTTTACTGAATTTGACTTTGACTGTCTTTTAGGGCAAGTCTAACCCTTAATGGACATGTTTTTGCCACCATGTATCTTCTCAGCAAAATCACATAAATGCGTAACTACGTAGACCCAAATGGGTGTGTAATCGTGCACGACCATCTCGGACGTCTTTCTCAGTGCCCATTGCCACTGAACAACGTAACAGAAGGCAGAGCAGTGGTTCAAAGCAGTAGCAAACGGCATCCTGTTGCTGCAGAAGTACAGGGTGCTTTGGTTAAAACAGGAGCCAAACATGCGCTTTTGTCCAGTATGTGCACTGATCTCGTCATGTGCCATTTCTCCCTGGAGGTAAGGGCAGAAAATGCTTGCTCTTTGTTTGAAGGGACCAGTTTGCCTTTTTCTTAATGGTCTGAAGATAGCTAAGAGTTTGCAAAGGTCTGGGATCTAGGTTTATGAGTGACAACGAATTTTCTGGAGCAGCCTTCTAGTAAGGAGAGAAGGAAGTTAAGACATCTAACTGATGTTACAAAGATTCTTGATGCATTTATGCGCATTATGTACATTTAATTGTGTCAGTAGGGACCTGGATTCAACTAGCAAATCATTTAGTTCTGTATTGGAAGGGCTTCCTTCATCTTAAATTCTGTTTATTTTCAGTGTTATTTCAGTGCCTTGCTTTTCAACAAGAAGAAGAAGAGACAGGGAGATACAGACTAAGTCATTATCAACTACATCTTCCAATTAAACTTGGGATACCTGAAAGTTTGGGGACATCTACTGATAGAGGAATAGAGCTAAATCCAACCACCTAAAGCTCCCAGGAAAAAGCTATTCTTAGAACCTTACCATAAGCCATATCCTTGAGATTTGCATCTCTTTTCAAAGAAGATTCATATGACATTTGGAACATCTTTTAAGCTTGTGGAGTATTATCTGACATGAGGGTTGGAATAAGCTGAGAAACCGGAGTCATGGAACTTTCCTCAGTTCTTACACTGACTTGCTGTGTGACCTTGAGCAAGTGGCTCAGGTAAACACCTTAGGAGCTCTCTCTGATCTTGTCGTCTTTGTTTGCTTGTTTATCTAATCAATCTTCAGGTATGTTACAGAAGGAAAGGAGAGGGAAACCACTGGTGTTTAACACCATTAGCAGCCCAACTGCATGGGACTCCAACCAGCACTATTTAAAAAATGCTGCATTAAACTCTGTGCCTCAGTTATGCCACCTCTAAAAGGGGGAAAATAATGTGGATAATAAATCGTTCCTGGTTTGCAAATGAAAAAATATCACTGCACAAAACTAAAATATTATTTTAGTGTAGGGTTTCTGACTGCTGTGTGTAGCTCAAGGAATCTTCACATTTCATGAATGACAAATCTATCTCCTATTTTGCCTCCTACGAAAGGGAAAACTTTGGCATGCTCAAGCATGCCTTAAAGGCAATGCTGCCTTTGGGATCTCACATTAACATAATGATAAATGTGCTGTGTATTGCTTGAAAATGCTCTGCGCCAACGTGTCAGAATATGTTTTCCCTGCACACTTCTAGATTAGCATCTTATTTGCATATTGGCAGGAAAAGGATTCTGAGCAAGACCTACAAAATAAAGTATGTTTTACTATGGTCTTCTCTAAGGCCAAAGTATCCATTCCAAAAGCAGTTATCTACTGGCATGTCTTTCAGAGGTACTGGGGATGAGTTACGCATTTTGAAGTACTGAACCCACGTGTGTTTCAGCAAACAGTAGTAGTGGCAATGATTTTTTGCCATCTTATACTAGTGTTGAATTTGCTGTGTAATTCAGACTCGGTGCACACCTTGGACAAACCCACTTTCCCCCATTCCCTGATCTGTCACAGGAAGTTTAACTTTTATAATGATGAGACCACTGCATTTGGTTAAAGACAAAATACCTGACTTTAGCGGAATTTATAATTGCTTTCATCCTTTTTGGCTGCAAAGTAGTGTGAAAATGTGGAAGAATATAGTGCAAGTTTGTAACATAGTAAGTAATATTTTTCTCATTGATTTTGCTTAAGTCACAGTATATTGATTCTTTATTTTTTTGTCGTTGTGGTTTTTTGTTTGTGGTTTTTTGTTTTTAGTAATTTCCACAGGTTAACTCATCTCCTGCATTTCCAGTACCTCTCACTATTCAGAAGCTCCACATTCTAGATATTTAGCAACGGCAAGCATAAGCATATGTATGCAGTAAAAAAAAAAAAAACCTGAAATGATAGTTGCTATTCCTTCTATAGAAATTAGAGATACTGTTGATGTTGTTCAGTGCTTATAAATCCTTGTTATTAGAAACCCTTCAGGCTAGGGAATAAGTGCATCACAAAACCACACTATCCTATTGAGCTGAGTCAAAATAAATTTCAAGATTCAAGGTACAGATGATATAAACAGGCAGGAACCTGCAAAGAATGCATGGCCAAAATGACGATGAGAATCATATCACATTAACAGACTAAACAATGTGGTAGCATCATGGAAAAGTAAGTGTATATTTTCACATCTGAGGATGGATGTGAAAGAAGTTAATGAAGTAGCCTTAGGTAAGGGAGATGTTATTTTCAGGCAGATGCTGCCCATATAAGAAATCCTGTATCGAAACCAGAGAAAAAAAATGCTGTAGCACTTGAGATGTGAAGTTATTAGAGCAGATGAGCAAATCAGACATTTAGAGAAGAAAAAAAAGATTGTATCTTAGAGCTGCTATCATGGTTTAGGGAGAAAAGAAATCCTAAACCCTTCTTTGAAGCAGGCATAGCCTGGATGCCGTGCATGGAGATGCCAGAGTGGAAAAGGGCACGGGAGGAAGGAGGGGAGGTATCAGCCACTATTTTCTGGACAGGGCATAGCAGAGCTTGAAGAACAGTATTAGATATTCCAGTTTGTTCTTTCTGAGTTTGAGAGGAAAACTGGAAAAAAGTGGGGTTGAGGGACAAACTAGCATTACAGTTTAGAGGAAAGAGAGCTCAAGAATGGAGATACAGGTTTCTGAACCATTAGAATAGAGTTGGGAGATTAATTTGTGTTTTCATTGACTTTTACAAACACCTCTGAGCAAAGAGTTGGTTCAGGCTATGATAAATATTATTTTGAATGTTACAATATAATGCACAGTAAACTAATATCCCCTCAAGCAATGGATGTAAATAGAGTTGTTGATATTATGTTTCTGGAGGTTATGTTATTTTAATCAGCTCTAGAGAGGACTATCTCTGGGAAGTGCCACTCTGATGTTGAATGTTACTGGCTCCTACTGGCAACCATAATGTCTGAAACGGGAATAGTTCAGTTCAGGAAATCTGGAAAGCTGCCAGATCCAGCTGAACTCTATGGATCAAATTCTTCTGTTTCTACACATGAGCAGCTGTGTTGACTTCATTAGGGTCTCATGTGTATAACAGAATACTTTCTTCTAATATGATTATATCAGGAAACTGGGATTCAGCTGTATCTAATTTATTATCGCATTAGGTATTGGTTTGCCCACATCATACCTGTCAATAACATTTCAAAATAAAAAAAGCAGTAACGCCTGGAAAGAAAATAACTTTAGTAGACAGCTGATGGCTTTGGAAAAGGAAATAGGTTTAACAGACAAAAGAAGTGAAAAACTGATAAAAATGTCAAAGCAAAGAGCCAGGACCAGACAGTGAGGCTTATCATCTCTGCTGCCCTCTCACTGACGGCCTGACTTAACAGCATGCTGAAGAATTTAAAGTGCACTAATAGCTGAAACAGGGTCATTACAGGCTGCGGGTGGGATCTTTCAAGCACAAGTTGAGCGTTGTCCCCAGTCCTTGATGTCTTGGCTTTGACTTTCAGTAGGTGCAGAGGTGGGCCAACCCTGGTACTCCTGAAATGACTCACAGAAGAGGAAGCTGGGGTGTATGTTTCCAGCCATGGAGAGGTGTTTTCTACCTTGTGTCGTGCTTCTGCAGTTTTGGTGGAAGCTTACTCTAGACAGCTAGTCTACGTAGATGGCCTCTCATCTTGCATCATTAACAGGGCTGAGAACTCAACTTCAAGGAGCTCTTACAAGAGTTGTTTTAAATTGATTATTAAACTGTTCAGAGGCTCCAGTTGCACAGCACTCATTAGTGACAACTGAGGCACTGAATAAAGCAGACCCGTCAGACTTCCTGCCTTTGAAAAGACAGATAAATTAGTCTGGGCAGAGTGCCACGCTAGTCTGGTTATATTACTTGCAGTACTTGAACTAGCTCAGAGAGAGCTAGCTCGGGTATCCCTTCACGAGAGGGTAGTGTGCTGTCCATATGTCCCCCATGCCGACAAACAGTTAATAATGTTTTGAATTGGCTTTGCTTGCTCTGCTTCAATTAAAGCATTCTGGTAATGCCAAATAATAGACTAGAAGTGTCATCTCTTGCTTTTTTTCACGGCTGTGCTCTGAGGGAGGCCAGTGATGCTAATCTACTGCGGTGCCAATGGTGGGTGGCCTTTAACCTTTCCAGCTGGCAATACTATTAGTCAGGTTATTCCTGAGGTGCTCTCATTTGTCTTCTGGCCCTGGGGGCTAGCAGGACTGCAGTGCTCTCTCGAGGGACTATGGGCTGTGGACTGGGGACCCAGCCTGTGTCAAATAAGACAGAGTGTGACATTGAGGGAAGAGAAGAAAGGGCAGAGCTGTCTTGCTGCACTCTCCTTCTGTGACAGACTCCAGATGGACCCAGGAAGAGACCATCACAGTTGAGTTGATGTAAAAGCTGTAGGATGCATTTACTCATCTTTCTAGGGATGCTGTGTCTCCAGAAATGTTGGAAAAATGGTAGCAAACAGGCTAGTCATAGATTTCTGATGTGTCCAGAAAACTGTACAGATTCATTCACCCAGGCTTAATCTAAGACAACCAAGTGAAATACGAACTGGAAATAGTTTCTCAGAAATTGTTTTCACTTCCTACCTGTATTTTATTATATACTTTTCTCCCCTTTTACGTCAAGATGCAATCAGTCTTCCACAGTACTGTCTTTCTCTCTTTTTCTTTTCCCCTCCTAAAATATGAGTTAAAGAAGAATCGGAGAGAAAGAGACTTTCTAGTAACTTCAGTATGGGCCAATTGTCTGGATCAGCTCAAGTTTGCACCAGGGCAGATAAACAACAGCTGTTTTATAAAGAGAACAGCCTCAAAAGGAGAGACCCATCCCCTCACAGAAAAGCATTTGGACAGGAGGCTTGACTTGAAATCTTAGGCTTGATCAAGTACCAAGAGAGATTGTAAACTGTTTTCCCATTTCCCAAGGAAACGCTCATCCTGTGCACCTGCTTGGGCTGTGTGAGGTCAGAATCGGAGCATGTTGATCAGTTGGCATCTTCTGACAAAATTTACCATATTAGGAAATACCTCAGTGAAGCTAAAGGAAGAGTGACAGAACATCATCCAGCAACCTCTTGACACACGTGTATAATGTACATGGTGCTCGAGAAATAAATGAAGTATAGGTAAAATTGACATTAGTACTCTAGCTTCCTGGATCACTGGTCAACCTGGCCCTTATCAAACAAGGTTTAAGGCATAAATTGGATCTTACTGATAACCAGTGAAGTAAGTCTAGGAGTTTCTAGTACACACTGATGTAAGATAACAAAACTGAGTGCCATCGTATTTAAACGCCAGAGTTGTTTAGTTTGGAGCTACAGCTGGGGGATTTTAGAAACCTGGGCAGTTTTTCCCAGGAGCCCTTGACCAAGTTCTCATGTGGCTGCTCTGTGCGGTTGGGGAGGAAGGGTGTTAGAGACTACAACAACATTCACCCAGTAAGGCACCAGAATTTAACTCTTGGCTAAAGCGGTCTTCTTGTACCGCTCCTGATGGCTCAGTGGAGACTTGCGAGACTCTTACCAAATGCTGCTAAATAAAATTTTCCACTTCAGCAACTTACGTATTCAACCAGAGGGAATTCTGTCTGCGGTACAATGGAAAGTATTCTTTCTCAGAAGATAGAAATCATTGATTCCCCTGCATTTGTGAAGGTATTGTTCTTCATCCTGCCCAATGGTTTGTGCTTTGAAAAATCCTTCGTGACTGCTCCTGAATAAGTCAGTGTTGCAAAAGCATCAAGCAGGGAATTGATTAGTGTTATAACCATTCTGTCAGATGCAGTTGTTGGCACAAAGGCTGGGTAAAAACTACTAAGACTCCTTATTAAAATGATACCACGTGCATCAATCTAGAATTTGGGAGGTTCACTAGTCAGCATTTAAGTTACTCTTACTAACCAATACTCTCTCATTTATGAATAATGTGTATGAAGAAAGAAAGAATGTTTAGTGGAGGGGGGGAAAAAAAAAATCATCAGTGCAGCTTGTAAAAACACTTGACAACGTAACTGTGAAAGAAAATGAAGGAACCTTCTGTTTCAGGACAAACTGGTAAGTTAAATTTTTCATCACACGCCACTGGAAATATCCAGTAATCAAATGTTCCCTCACCACTGTGCTGATGCTTGCTTCCTTCCTTCCAGAAAATCCTGCCACGTTTCAGTGGACAGCATGATCTTGAATTGGAGGCGTGGTCCTCCACTGCCTGGTGCTACTGTTCCCACATCCTGCTGCAGGTATTTCACATAGTAAGGTCCCATCATATTTTACTCTGCTTATCTTCCATGCTCTGAGGTTATTTGCAACAGCTCTTTCTGGGAAATAGACAGTATCACCTCACACAGCGAAGTTCAGCATCCTCAGCATCGTATCCCTGTTATTTGTATTGCCAGTTCTTTTAAGCCTCAGGAATGGTCTGACACCACGTTGCATTAGAGACTCCACAAACATCTCTTGAGCATTTCCATCACTACAGAATGAGCATCCTTTCCCTGTCTGTCATTTGCTTAGTGATAGAGAGGATTATGTTCACATATGTTAAAATGGCTCCTAAGGCATCATTAAGAAATTCTGAGTTGAAAGTTTTAGTCAACAGTGTTTTTCCTAGCACTAAAATCCCCATGGCCACCAAAAGCTAAGTGGTTCCTTCACCTCTATTTATCTGACACTGTGCATTAATGCAACTAAAGCAGCTGTGACCATTCTTCCCTCTCTTCGCCTTAGGAAGGGGCAAACAACTACTTACCTTCTCAGAAGCTTACATCATTATTCATATTTACCTTACAGCTATACCTAGACCTTCTGGTTCAAATCTGAAATAAGGCACTGTTGGCCAAAGCATTATGGAAACACTGGCAAAAATACAACGCCTCGCCCTCAAAAGCCTATATCCTAGGACATGTGACATGCAGAAGGAGGGCAAAGAAGGCTGAAGTCAAATTGATTGTGTCTTATGCTAATTTACAACTTTTCTGCTCATTGTAAACCCACAGAAAAAGTGTTGAAACTCCCCATCTGTGCCTTAAAATATTAGACAAGGCCCGAAGGATGCATCTGGAAGATGAGATTGCGGTGACAGCCGCAGGGACGTGTCAGGCTGGAGGGGCTGTGAGAGGCGTGAACAGCCAGGAGCTGGGTACGTGAGATGCTCAGAGGAGGGAGGTTGTGTCAGGCGGAAGCCAGAGGGCAACAGTCGCCCTCCTGAAGCACAGGGCTCAAGGGCAGCCAGCACTGCCCGTAGCCTTGGGCACTGCAGGGTGGTGGGGGCCGAGCCACAGCCCCCTCCCTGCTCACTGCAGGCCCACTAGCTCTTGGCATCATGTCCAAACAGCACCGTATTAGGCTGTGCTAGGGGGTTTTAGCCAATACCAGTGTCTTCAGCAGCTATGGGGAGTGGCTGGCGACTGCAGTTCTCCTCTGCATTCGGGATATTCCTAGCAGACTTTACAGAGAATACAGAGACGGCCTGGGAAAGCTCAGCCTTCCTCAAAATATTCAGATAGGAATTCAGATTTGAAGAGTTTATCCAAAAGGAAGCCTCGGAGCTCCTGTGGCTAGTCTCTGTCCGATAATATAAATATTTATTTTCACTTTTTCTTCAAATAGTGTGTCGTGCTTACAGAAAGGGTTTCAGCACAAAGATCCAGATATTACTGGCTGATTCTCTCCCTTCTAAAAGGAAGCTTTTTTGCTAGGGAGGTGGAAGTCTAGGACGGGTACATAGCAAAAATAACGCTAGCACTGCAATTCAGTGTAAGACACAGTCACCAATAGGTGGTTTAGCGAGTGCAAGAAATTACAGGTGTACCTCTCAGGTGGGTTTGCACGGTAACTGGCAGAAGCCGCACCGAACAAGACAGAACACAACGCAAGCCGCGAGATTAAGAAGCCTTGATGTACAGGGATCCCAGTTCATGCCGTGTTTTTGCTCGTGCTACATGTTATGCTGAATGGTGTTGTCTGTTATGCTGGATGCCATGCAGTGTCTTTAAATGTTGTTATCTACCCTATAACTCAAAATAATGGTTCAGTGCAAGTCTCAAAAATGTTAGGCTAGTCAAGAGCCTGTTAGTTTTAAATCTGTGCTCTCCTGGTAATTCTCATTTTAACTCTAAGTAGCAAATACTTTCTGCCTCAGAGAAGCTACAGCTATCTCTAAGTGGCAAAAATCGTAAGCTTTGTTGTAAATGAAGCGTGGGATACACTGTCAATACAAGCTGTCCAAAACATAATGAGAGCATTTAAATATTTTATGATTTTTTTCCAATGTTCTATCAGAGATTGAACACTGGAATGAGTCTTAAGTGAGACCAACTTACCAGATGAAGAGCATAATGAAAGTCTTTCATAAAAATGAATATTTAAACAGCATAGTTAGTTGTATTATAATTTTTCAACCTCAGTACAATCACGATGTTTCACTGTTCTTTCCTCCAGTATCATTCTAATCTGAATACTATATTTATAACCTGTACTGAATAAGAATCTGTCAGGCATGGGATAATCTATTAGAAATGCAACTGTCTGGTTGGCTGGGATGGTTAATCCAGCCTCTTTCTATGGATACCAAATGTACGTATGTGTTTTAATATCATTTACTATAATATAGTAATACATATGTATTTGAATCCCAAATCCAGAGAAATCAGTACTAAAACTCCTACTTCCTTCAGTGACAATTGGCTCTTATGCCCCCAAGACATTTTAAAAGAATGCTGACTCATTTGAGAGTTTAATATTGCTGTTATCCAACTGTGGTTGAATATTTTAACACAGGCAAGATTTTGCATGCTAAATCAACACAACAGTTTAATCCAATCTTGCCACTGTTGAGCTAAACTTACCAAGAGAGAAGTATCAGTAGGTGGCTCCAGCATGGAGCCATGCACCATGACCACGCACCTTTTTCACTGGAGAAAAATAAGCTTAGTGGACACTCACTGAGCGCGGCCATGCAGGTCCACACACACACACTTAGGGAAAGCCTACTGCAGGCAACAGAAACACTGCTACGAATTTCAGTGAGGTTTGACTGGAGAGCTAAATCAGTACATAAAGTCATCTGGGAAGATTTTCTGGGAACATTTAGTTACCAAATCTTTCTTTTTTCATTTAGCGGCAAATTTAGTTACCAAATCTTTCTTTTTTTAAGTATCACCTGCCTTCCCATACTGCAGAACTTTTGCAGTCTTCTGTTAAACCAGCAGCGTATTTATCTTCCTGTGTTGATGGCTGAGTGAGTGGGAATAGAGGAACTAAGTAACTGTTTTTCTCACCACTAGGAAAAAATATTAGGGTACAGCACCTTTGGGCTCCTCCAACTCCTACCTCCGCAGAAGGGCAGAGTCATCACCATTAATACGGAGTGTACTGTGATTTAACGTTTTGAGTGTAGAAATACACTGGACGCTATTTATTCACTGTTAGTCAGCAAAGCATACTGAGGGAGAGAGAGATGAAGAAAGAGGAATGGGATTATTTTTTGATGAGGATGGTGTTTCAGCTTCATTTAAATCATATGGAAAAACCTAAGCAAGTTTTTTGGAAGGTAGAGCAGAATTTTGCTCATTTGAAGTTAGTTAATTTTGAACCAGTTCTATTGCACTTGATCCACATTCAGCAGAAACACGCTGCCTGTCAGTGAAACCTCTCTTATATTTGCCTCTCGACATTTTCAAGATTTCAGTGTAATTTAAAGGATTACAATTTTGTTCTTGGTTAGCATATGCATTTCTTGTTTGTTGAACACAATAGAGATGGGAAGAGGAACACACAAGTGGAACATTTAAATTAACTGAAACACATCTGAAAATATGTAAGCCAGTTAGTTAAGACCAAAAATCACCTCCAAAACCCCTCAAGTCTATCAGTTTAGGCTTTTCTTAGAAAAATTTTACTGCAATGAAATCTGTGAAAGCACTAATCCCTAGTACTGAACATTTTATTTCATTTAATTGATTTTCTTTATTGCAGCCAAGTTGATAAAAGATTGAAAATCATCTACTCTACATGTGTAAATACCTTAAGAATCCTTTTTAATATGCAGTCCAATTAGCTTATTAACAAATTCAGCCTACAAAATCACACTTTGAGATGTGATTCCAGTTATTTGCATAACAACTATGAACACCTCAAATGAAGGGGCAAGATTATTATCACATCTGTCCGCATTTATAGTGCTCCCACTGACATGGTTACGTGTTGTATGCTTTGGTTATTCATGACTGAAGAACAGAGCAGTGCCACTGCTTCAGTGCGGCATCAGAGAAATCAGCAAAATCTAGGTCTCACTAGAGCATTTTCCACTTCTGTCTCCTAACTAATGCTTCACCAAGGCTCTTTCTATATTGACAATGGTGTTGCATTGACCAAGGCAGCACCATAAAACATGCAGGCCTCTGCAAGGCAAGAGGAACATTTCATGAAGTCATCCATATAAAATATTCTTTGGCTTCGCCATGAATTTCATTATGTGCTCCTGCAAAGCATTCAGAGCCTTTCAGCTCCCCCTGGCTCCAGCAAAGGATGAGAAGGATTATGCTCATGTGGACCCTGCAGTCAGGAAAATCCTCTGCTTCACTAGTGCATTTAATTGCCCCCAGACATAGTTTTCACTCTGCCATGAATACAGCTCCTTAAATGTACTTGATGGGGGGCAGCGTGAAAGCCTTTTTTTCCTCCCCTGCATTAGAAGTGACGGGGTGAGTAACACATCGGTGGCAGAATGAAGCATTACCAGGTGTGAACAGTGAGGAGAGACACAGCAAAGAGCAAGATTTTGGGGAAGTTTAAAAGAGGAGCGTGATGAAGATAAGGGATGCCAAGAGAGAAGAGAGAGCTGGAAAGTTAAAGGACATAATAGAATAATTTTTTTAAAAACAGTCAAGGGAAACTGAAGTAACCATGACCAAAGGAGCTAACAGTTGAGAAACAAATTGCCATCTCCAACCAGCTGGGGGACATTAAACAGACAGCTACAGTACTCTGTATGGGTAGGACATCTAGCACGAATGAAGGGTAGTTGCAGCAGTTATAAAGTGAATTTATGATTGATTTATGAAGTTATCTATCTTCTGCTAGTAAACTATTTGATTAGACCCTTATCTCGTAAGTACCTTCTTGCTCTAACTTCTCTTACTTTATCTATGTTAGATGTTGTTTCACATCTAACTCTAACACTTCTGTGAACCTGGAAGCATGCTAAATAAATAAAATGGTTATTTGTTTTTAGATATGATAATTACTCATCTGCTTGAGCAGGCCAAGTTAGAAGTTGTTGGATAGTGCAAACAATTTCGTGTTGGATTCAGATTTGACACGCAAATCTGATTCTTCAACCTGAGTTCTTACAAGATGTAATTTTAGACTTGAAATAACTGCTTGTACCTCCCCAAGTCCTTCATTTCATGTTTCACTGAATAATTCTTACTGTCTGGTCATATTAACAATAAGTTTAATACCTATCCTTTTCTTCTATAGTAATAAAGTTGTATTTTCAAGTCAAATATTCCTTTTTTCATCACATTATCATTATTCTATGGAATAATGAAGATTTAAAATTCATTATGTAACCTGAGTCTTAATTTTTGTTTACTGCTTCTGTATGTTTTATTTTTATAAATATTTGGACTTACTGTATTGAGTCAAATCCTCAGGCAAATGTAAACCGCTGTGGGTCCAAGGAAGCCGTGGAGGTGAATCTATTTAAACCAGTTAAGGATCTGGCCATTATTTCTGCATTTTAACATCACTGACCACAACTGTACATCAGCTGACACACGCACACCCCAAACGCTTCCTGCGCTTTCACACTGCAAGGCTCGTGTACTTCTACAAAATCATTCGCAAGGTTTACACACATGTAGCTGCGGCTGCTCATTTCTTCCTTTTGATTTTGGATTTACTCAGAATCCAGCCCTGATCCCATCTGAAATCTCAGGATTTTCTATCATCTTCAGTGTAACCTACAGGACTAGCAACAACAAAGCATGAGGAAGAGCAAATAATCATTTAAAAATGCACCAAGAACCAGCATGTGCACAAATCCCCAAACAGTAATGAATTGGAAGGGACTGGCGTTTGTTTTGACAGCCATACCCATTAGCATTTGGGCATGAGAAGTTTAAGTTTCAGCAGATGCCCTGAAAAGCGGGGAGACTGGGGGATTATTGAACTACAGCAACAGGCCACCGTTGCGTTAAATGGCTATCAGAGTGGTTTATTACAAACTGAGCTGCAGGGTACAAGTAACCTCAGAGTGTTACAAGAGACAAAGAGATCAGAGAAACACTTACCTTGGTGTCACGGATACTTCCTTAGACCACCCCCAACAGCTTTCCCAAGCACACTCTCAGACTTGCAATGGGGCGGCTTTGGGCAGCAACATCCCCCTTCCTGGGGTGCAGTCACAGAGTCTGTATTGGTGCTGTGATTAATACCCTTTACACACAGCACCATCTGTCCCCTGAGTTATGTGGCACACCTGGGCTAATTAACATCAGAAAGGGTCTTCAAGTGCAACCCTACTACACAGGTGGTATCACTCTTCTGATTCCAAAAGCAGTTCAAAGATTTAAAGGCAAAGGATAGGACCCATTAATTTTACTTTCCATGCCTGAAATCAGAAGCGATGTAAGGGATCTGACACAAGGCGGATGTTGTATTATGATTGTCGTGTTACCCTGAGTGACAATATCCACACACAGGTGGGGTTTTTTGGACAAATACAGCATGCTCTGACCATTAAATGGCGTTTTTGTAAGTTTGGTCATGTGATGAATCTCAGGGTGATTCTTTATGGCCCCATCAAACAGAGGAAATCAGGAGCATGTTTGTACTGCATCTGTATAACTCATTTTATACCAGCTTTATTAAGACTGCGGTACCATAACTTCTCAAATTTTTTGCCTGCTGTCACCTAATAATACCAGTTTCCACAGCTCATAAATTCCAAACAACAAACTACTAGACTTTTAGAAGATAAAAGTAGAGAAACAAGCACAAAGCCTGACACTTTTTTTTTCCTAGTATTCACTGCCTAGGTTTTCAGGAAACCCAGATAAAAGAGTTTCCTTAAGAACGCACTTCAGTTTGTGATTCAGGGCCATAGAGTCAGTCATGTATGTCTCAAAACACAGCCTACTCTGTTGCTGTGAGTACGAATCCGTGTCGGCTGCAGCCCCTTGGCAGGTTTTCAGCATCGCCCTTGATGCCATGTTTTGGAAACCCTCTGTGTGCGTGTTTCAGAGCCCAGGAGCCGGCTGTGGATGTGGCTGCACTCCCACCTACAGCGTTACCTGCTGGGCTCTGTCTCCTGTTACTCCCCAGAATAACACAAACGTGCTGCAGCATCCTGTCACCGAGCACCGTCGCTAGCATGTTGGCAGCGCTTGCCTAGTTACCTGTCACCACTTCTAGATGTTTTTTCTGCTCATAGGGGAGAAATACTCGTGGCAGTTTTGGGGGTACAGGACAAGGCACTGCCGTGAGACCCTCTCTCCACAGTCACTCGTGCTGGTTACTGAGTAGATGCTCAGAAGGCACCATCATTTGGCTATTTCTCATCTGCAGTAGGTTACCACTTGCAGCCCTTTTTATACCATTATCCATCTCATGAGCCATCTGGCCCCTGTTTCAAGATACCTGCAGATGTATTAATAAACCAATCTAATAGAGCTGTGCATATTAAATATACAAGGGAAGCAGCTGTTTGGTGTTTGTTGTGAGCTTTCTATTTTTCCCTAATGTTTCAGCCACCATAATTTAAAGTCTTAAGCCAGCTCCTTCAAGGAAAAGAACAGTTTTTTCTCTCCATCTACCCACAAAACAAAATCAATTCATCTTTCATAAAAGAAGGCTGTCATTGAAAAGGAAGTTATAATCATCCTAAATGTCATTTTCCTCCTTGGAGTGGAAACTTTAGGTTTAGCCCTTGAACAACACTGTCAGTTCATCTTATTATAATATAACCCCCTGACAGCTCTTATATTAATTGCACCAGATTGCCTGCAGTGTGCTCATTTGTTTGTTTGTTTTCTCTTAACTAAGAACAATTTGAATGACTTTCAGAAAACTTTACTTCCTTTCAGATGTTAGTTGGGTAAGAGGGAAACAAAACATATCTTAAAAGGCTTTGAATTGTAGACTCTTAATTTTCATGATCAAACTAGTGCTCTTTGGGATAGAGCTTATCAGTTCCTCAAAGTGAGCCTACAGATGTAAAGCCATATAAACCAACAAATCTGGCTGTACACAAATAAATAGAATAAACAAAATCTTTTCTATAGATCTATCAAAATCAATTCCAATTTTGAGTTTTTCATCTGTTCGGATGGGTGGTTTTAAGGTCAGACTATTTCTGTATAAAAATTAAGGAAAACTGACAGATTCAAATAGATGACAACACATTTTAAATTGATATTATCAAAAGGCATTTTTTAAATAAAAGGATTCTTTTAAGTCAATTAAATCAATCCTTTTTTAAAGCACTTGATTGCATCAGGCTCTTCTGAAACTTGAGGTTTTATATGATTAGGTGAATTAGTTATCAAAAATTATTTTCTGAGATTATTGTATTATGTTAAAAAAATAAATTAATGTTAATTCTTTTTTTTTCTGTTTATCTTAACTGATAGTTACTGTCTTGAAGGTTAATGTCTAATAACTTGCTCTCCTATATTTATGAATGGCTGCTTCAACTTAGCTCACCTAGTAGCTACTGATCTAATGATGCCAGCATTCCAAACACAGTTTACAGATTACGAAAAAAGTGCAGATATGGGATTAAAAAAAAGAGCAAATTGCTAACACTAAGCCCTTAAGCGTCCCTTGCTAACGAAATATGGATTTGTGGTCTACCAGCCATGTACACATGACTACTACATGTAGAAAAGCATCATTGCCTCTAATTAGTAGGGAGAAACTGTGGGGCTCCAAGAGGCAACGAGGCTTGTCCAGGGTCACCAGCTAAGCAGAACCTGAGCCTCAGAGAGAAGGAGGGTGCCCTTTCACCCCTGGGCTATCGCACACAGGTCTCTCCATCACAGCTGCCCCAGTCAAGGCATGTTACAGAGAAAGGGAAAAGTAAGAGGCCAGAAGGCCGCTGGGTAGGACAAAGAAATCAGTCCTTTCTCAGCTCCCACAACTAGAGAACTACTGGCTTTTATCTGTTTTCCCCATGAAAGTATGACTTACATGCAGTGGAACTCAATACAGGTAATTAATTCAATTACATCCAAATAACATGTAACAGTCTCCTAAAAATGGAAACGCATCCTGTCGCTCCAGTGCAGCTTTGGAGACCAACCTGAAGTGATTTATTGCTCCCCATTTGTGCTGCTAGAGGTGGGCGCAGTTTGCAGAGGAACACAGAGTTACCTTTGCGTTCTTCACGATGCAGGGCAAGTGAGCTGACAGCCCATTTGTGGTGCTTGCAAGGTCATGACAGTTAATTAGGAGGAGTCCATGCTGGGATGGAGCACATTGAACAAGTGACTCCTTAATGTGACACATTCCAGTAGTATTTGATGGTTGATTAAAATGGATATTCATTAGTATTCCCTGGATCAATATCCCTTTCGCGTAGACATTGCATTTTACACGTACATTACTGTGAAATGTCTCAAGGAAGGTAAGCAGTGTAATTCATATTACAAGTGAAATATAATTTGCATTTCTTTTAAGAGATGTACTGTTTCCAATTCAGTCACTGACTCAAATTTTCTAAAAACTGTAAATTTTTATCAAAATAATAAGTTCCCCGTGATATACTATTTTTGCTCAACTACCTCAAACCACTTCAACATGGAAGGGACATATATATCTCTCTCGTTAGCAAATCCCTGAGAAACTTAAAGATAGCAACTTCCCCATGGTCACTCTTCCAAGCTGAAGGAAATTGTAGAATGTAAGGAAGTATCTTAGTTTGAAGATTATGAACTAATTTTTTTTTTTTTTTTTAAGAGGGAGATCCTGACACAGCTTAGAAAGTCCTTTGAAACCCTTGAAAGTCATGGCCAAAACCTGTGTTACAAGTAACTTAGAGACACTAGAGTGCAGTTTTTGAACTTCTTGCCAGAAGCAAATACCAATTTTGAAATCTGGATTGTTACTAAGGGACTGTCTCCCACAGAACCATATGTTGCACAGTACTTGATTTTCTGCTGATAAGGAACACTTAAGGGGTTTTACCCCCTTTTTTTCCATTCTAGTATGAAAAGTTAAGCACTGCAGAAGAGCAGTGCAAGTGCACATCCCTTTCACATCCTCACAGGTTCAGCCCGAGCTTTCTAAATCATGTCCATGGCAAGAGGAGCCTGGCTTTCAGTCATGGTCTGAACATGACCAAACTCTTTGGCGAAACATTATTGCCTCTGACCCCGAAACCTGACCTTCGTTGGATTCATGTCACATGAAATCCAAGACCAACACAACCCAGCATAACATATTCTGAATAAACTTTAACCTTAATTTAACTGCTTCCCTGTCTTCATTTCCATTGATCTCCTTCAGAGTATTACAGTGCAAACAGTGCAATCTCACCCTGCCATTAGATGTGCTGGATTTTCGTCCTATGAGTAAATTTTTTCACGAAGAGCTTTTCATTGTTTTATTTGAAACAAGACATAAATAGCACCACTGTGGCACAGTCCACTCCAACTAACATGATGATAGAAAAATCAAGTTACTTAACCTCACTCCTGTGTTTAGTCATAATCCTGATAATACTGACAGGGGAAAAAAAAAAAAAGTCGTCTAGTAACATTTTAAATATATTTTAACAGACCCTTCCAGGTTCAGACACCCCTGGAACTTTGAGGAAACACAGAGCTGCATTGCATCTAGGCATGCTACCTCATGCACAGCACTAAGGATAATATTCCCCACCAGCAGTGAAACACAGCTCAAAAACCCAAACAGGGGTGTTATTAGGCCACTCACTCACACAACAGTTTTTGTTAACGCTTTCAGACTCATGGCTGAAAACACTTTAAGTACGAGCAGTACATTTTCTTTATCATCAAGAAAATACAGACCAACATACGTGCGCCTTAGCTCTCTTAGACATGTTCAAAGTGTTGCATAACTGTTACGCCGTAATCCATCAGAGTTACCTGCCTCTGAAGCAGCAATTACCAATTCAAGTTAAAATGTTGGTGCACTGAAAGTCACTCACGGTTAGCATTGCAGCTAAAGAGGCACTTATGTATTTCTTTGCTACTGCGTTACAGGACATGAAAGACCACCTAACTATTACAGAAAAGCATAAATCCTGAAATACATAGAGTTGACTTAGTTTAGTTTTGTTTCTGTATGAACATCTGATACAGTAGCAGCGCACATCTCGGAGGAGGTTGCTTTCCCTCGTTAGTAATGAGAAGGACAGGTGTTCGTCTGTGTGTATATGGCTGCATGTACGTTAGAGGAAAGCAGGGGGTGGGTACTGGGTAGCAAAGGGGTGGAACGGGAAAGGACATGGCTTGTCTCCTATTCTTTGATTTGAGCCTTGCTCATCCAATGGATCAGTGGCCCACAGCAAGCCCCGCAGACGGCACTGCTTGGCAGCACGCGCTCGGCAGGCACTGGCTCAGCAGGGCTTCAGCCTTTGTCTAGTCATTCACTCTTTGGGCTTAGCACCTACTGTCACTCATTCCCCTTTCTCTTATTTAAAAGAGTGTTTTTATTACAGCTACAAGCATAATTATAAACATATATTCTCTCAAACTGCACATTCACAAGGGGAAGGAAATCAGCAGGGCTGAACTCATCCTTGATGGAAGTCTGCTTATTTCAAGGCATTTAGTCCCATAGACGCACACAAGTAAAGGGCTTAGCACCTACTGTCACTCATTCCCCTTTCTCTTATTTAAAAGAGTGTTTTTATTACAGCTACAAGCATAATTATAAACATATATTCTCTCAAACTGCACATTCACAAGGGGAAGGAAATCAGCAGGGCTGAACTCATCCTTGATGGAAGTCTGCTTATTTCAAGGCATTTAGTCCCATAGACGCACACAAGTAAAAGAGGATCAGGCCTATCCATCTTTGGTAAATTCATCTGGATTAACAGAAAAATACTGTAGTCTAAAACAGAGAGCTGCTTCACTCTCCTACAACTTATTGTCTGATCAGCAACAGTGGCAAAAAAAGAGAAAAAAAAGCCTTGGGGAGGGTCTGGAGAATGTAACTCCACAATCTGTTTTCACTTTGAAAGAGAATTACTAAACTAACCGGAAGCAGATGACTTTCAGTGACACTTACACTTTGGATGTCACAGAAAGTACAAATGCAATGCACAGCTTGTCCCTGAGATGCTACGAGTGCTTGGTATCGCAAGAGAGGAAGTGAGATATGGACGTGCAACAAAAAACCCCTATGCCTCTTCTTACTTTTGGTCAACAGAAGGTAAAGTACATGAGAACAGGAGAAACTATACTTGGGGTAAGAGTAAAAGAAATGATTCTTACTTAAGTGTCTCTTATACCTACATAATAAACGAGCAGGTTAGCATCGACTGTTACTGCACAGCAGTGAGTGACTCGCTGCAGAAGATGCACAGCAATGGAGAACCAGACCCAGTTGATGGTTTAACCAGTACAACAGCCTGAGGGAAGGAAGCCTGGGCTCCCAGCTGTTCAGGCCATCCCATGGCAGATGCTTAGAGATGCAGATCTGCTTCGCTATCTACACAAGACTGCTGCAAGGACATGCAACTACAGGGTGCAGGTCTGTCTTACTTTCAGTGTCTGGTTTCGGAGTTTTTTTTTTCCTTACTGACATTCAGGCAACCAGATTAAAACCACAGATTGAGCTAAACTCATCCCTGGCCTGTGGATAGGCTTGTCCTGATGGGTTTCTGTAAAGTACCAAATAATCTCACTAGCCCAACTTTGTTTAGTCTACATAGATAAGCATGCTTGTTAGAAGACAAATCCTAAAACGTGTCTGTTCTATCCTTTTCTTTTCCTGGGTATTTTGAGTTGTGCCTACCCCACTTCCCTCAACCGTTGGACTTTCCACTCCAGGAACTCCTGCAAGTACAATTTTACCCTTGGCACACAACACCCCTGCAGCTAGTGTCACACCCCTCTGTTAATCCTAAATCCCCAGATAACATTGTAGAAGAAAATGTGAAAGGAACTATTAAAACTGAAGGCGGAACATGTAAATTTGTTAAGAAATAGTAAATATCTAGTGACACACAGGACTTGGCCACACCAGTAAACACAGCCCTTCCTCCCCGCTCACTGTCAACACCCTGTGAGGAACCCGAACTGGGAGAGGCAGAGACCTTTGTGGCAATTGGCCTTACCCAAGCGCTCAGTAACTTTGTGGAGTAACTTCCTTACTTCTCGCTATGAAGGAAGGGGCCAGAGGCCAACAAGGATTTAGGGCACCTGTTTCTTCTCTAATGGCAATAAGGATGAAAGCCATATAAAACTTCAAATTAGTTTTTCATTTGACTGCTTTAATCTTAGCTTTTGCTATAGACCTCAAGTTCCTATTATTTTTCACTACGAAGACTTCAACTTCATAATCATCACAACTGAGCTGAAAGGTGGACAATGGACAGCAGATGAAATTGACCCCAGATAAAAGAAAGATCCTATTGCTGAGCATAAGAAAATATTTCAAAGCATTTGGATTCAGGTGGCTCTTCATAGACAGTGAATACCACCCACTTATTAATTCAGTTTGTGACTATTTAGATTCCTGAAGCTAAATTCTCACATGGCAACCTTTGTGAATTATGATTTCTATCTCCAGTTGGCAAGGGACTCCTATCTGATGAATAATAATGTGGCTTCAGTGATTCATTCCTTGATCATTTCTCAGCTGGACTACAACCATACAATATATCCTTAGCAACACAAACTACTTCAAGCACGTTGTCTTCAGCTTATAGCAGGCCATAAATTTGTGAATCATTATATCTTGATCTTTATCAATAATCAATATATAATAACATTACATGCAAACATCCCCCACGAAGTATTTAAAAAAAAAAAGCCCTTAAACCTTCCCGTAAGACACTCTACTGCCCATGCTTTTCCTCTGAGAAGAGAAAAAACATCATATAACAGGGTGTTTAGCCATGTTTCTCTATATTGTGCTCTTCCAATCAAGCATTAAGAACATAAATTAAAAAAGAATTCCAGATTTCCTCTCTGCATTCTGCAGCACCAGACCGATGAAGGCTCAGGGGATTAAAAAATGTACCATACTTACAGGCTCTCACCTACAGCCTGGTGTAGGCTGAGGTAGAAAACAGCAAGGCCCTTTTTTATATATTAAACATACAAGGCTTGGGTCTTTCGTTTCCTCAGATAATATATGTTGGTGGATTTACTCATGCAAATGCCCCCACTTTTCAGAGGTGAGAAGGCAAGGAGACGCAGAAACTCAATGGAGACTTCTGTTCAGAAGCGGGCAGTATTACTGTCACTGTGCAGCTACTGCAAATACATCAGTTGTGATGAGCCAAGAGAACAATTTGCATGGTTTTGCATGGCACTGAATTCAGAATATATTCATAACTTGTCAAAAAAGTCCATTAGCAATCACTGACAATGATTTCTGAATGAGACATTTTCAATAACCTTCAGGATAATTCACTCTAGCTGTACAAACCTGTACAGCCAGGCCAACAGCATCCCAGCCTGTATCAGGAACAGTGTGGCCAGCAGGACCAGGGCAGGGGTTGGCCCCCTGCA
>NW_010269856.1:30237-33548 GCF_000690775.1 Eurypyga helias
GGGGTGTTCAGCCTGGAGAAGAGGAGGCTCAGGGGAGACCTTATCGCTCTCTACAGCTCCCTGAAAGGAGGGTGCAGAGAGGTGGGGGTTGGTCTCTTCTCCCAAGTGACAGTCAATAGGATGAGAGGCAACAGCCTCAAGTTTTGCCAGGGGAGATTTAAATTGGATATTAGGGAAAATCTTCATGGAAAGGGTTGTCCAGCATTGGAAGGGGCTGCCCAGGGAGGCGGTGGAATCACCATGCCTGGAGGAATTGAAGAGTTGTGTGGACAAAGCACTCAGGGACATGGTTTCATGATGGATTTGGCAATGTTGGGTTAACGGTTTGACTTGATGATCTTCAAAGTCTTTTCCAGCCTAAACGATTCTGTTCTATCAGCCCTCCTCCTCCACTCACAGGGACTAAAGATTCTCTTATTTTCTTTCTTTCCAAAGGATGAGAAGAAACAGCAGATCTGTTATCTTTGTAAATTCACACAAAATAGTATTAAACATAAATGAACATACTACAGTTTTTGGACTCCTTGGGAAAGTTGCATGGATAGACAGATTTCAGGGCTGTGCTGCAGTACCAGAGCTACAGATCAAAACTGCACACAGCCAGCTCAGGAATTAGGTGTCAGCGGTGGTGACTGCAAAGGGCTTACCTACGTGTCGCACGGTAAGTTTTTCTACCCAGTGTTGCGACAGCAAGCATGAAGGCCAATGCAACAACAAAAGATGAGAGCGGGTAGGAGGAGATAAAGCCAGTCAACCTGCTGCTCTGCAAATTCTTACCCAAAAATCACTACTGCCAGGCGATGGAATAGCTCAGGTGAGGGGTGACAGGATACAGCTATTTTCACTCCCACTGAAGATCTACTTGAAAATCTGTAACCAAATTTTTCAAAAGCCAAAACCCTTTTGCCTTCAAGAGGAACACTTGCCATATTTGAGAATATATTAATGTAAAGCAAAAGAAATTAAAGGGAAAAAGGTGAAAAATTAAAGTATCTTCCTACTAATTATGCATCCCAGCCAGGTTGGGTTTTTTCCTTCTGTTTTTAAATGTATCTTTTGAAAACAATGCTCAGTTTGCCTGGATCATGTATCAGCACTGAAAATCGTAAGAGTTTCTTTTGATTACTTTGTGAGAAACGAGTTGAAATTCATTGGAGGTTATAATATGGCATGTTGCAGAACGGGTTTAAAGATTAAATCTATTCGGGTCCTTACAGACCTTAGAGTTATGAAATATATTGGCTGAACTGCAATCTGTGATCTGAGGAGAGTTGCTTACCAGTGGTAACGTACTGCAGAAGTAAATCAATCGTGGGCTGACTTGTTTTCTTTTTTTCTCATACAACTTTCATAACTATTAGGAAAGCATACAAACTGACCTTTAAAGCAATTCTTTTTTTTCCCCCAAAACTTCAAAAGTAATTTTAGTTTAAAAACCAAGAAAACAAAAGGAAAACAAGTTTTTAAATCTCAAAAGGCTGCTGCGAAAAGGGACTGCGGTCCTCCAGCCGGCTCTATTATACACTAAAGGAACACAGCTTGCTCTTCCATACCTGTATTGATATTGCAGCTAGAAAAATACAAAACCACACTTCAAACAGACAAACTGTATGTAGAAAAAAAGGATTAAATAAAATCACAACATCTGGTATTCTGACTGTAGGTGTACTTTAAAATCAGTCGCCAATAAGAATTTACAAGTTAAAAAAATGCTAAGAAATTAAGTAAGAAGTTACAAACTGAAATCTCGGCTGTACTGGATACTTAGCGACTTCTCGAGAACCCACCACTTAGCGATGTTACTTTACTAGTAATTAGTGTAGTCTCTGATAAATAGGATCCTCAGGCCCCTTGTTTGCCTTCCTTGGGTTTTTTTTTTCCCTCTCTTCCTTACTGCAGAGACACAGCACACACAGAGGCAATCATACAAATGGCATCGGTTATAAAATGGAAATACATACATACATCTAATTGTTAATTAGTTCTATAACTAAAACCCATCTGTATGCTTGCATAGCTACCTGGGGCATGATGATTCCCTTACAGCTATGCAGGAGGAAGAAGATATTTGAGGCAGATTTAATTGGTGAGGAATTGGTTTGTGTTGTCGCACACCGTGTATAGTTGCAGACAGCCTTCTGAGGAGACAGAGTCACCTCGCTGGGGAGGCAGAGGAGCAGATCGAAAGTAGGGTGGGGATATCCAGCACTTCAGAGTTCTGGGAAAACCAGGGTAATAATGATCCAGCCTGTGATTGCCTTTTTTAAAATGCATTTTCCTTACTGAGTATGCCGTAAAAAGACACCTCTGGCCATGAAGTCAGATGCCAATGAAGAAAGGAGCAGTTCCGACAGCAAACAGCCTTGTTCCTGCTGGGAGTCTCACGCAGCCCAAGGATGTGGACGCTCTCCAGGCCCACCAGCACATGCCCAGGGCAGAGTAATCCTAAATCCAGTCCATACAAAGGGGTTGCAGAAGAATCTTTCTGTATGCTAGAAACCTTATTCCTCAGAAGCTTCCAATAGGCAGTTTGTTCTTTGACTTTTTAAGAGATGTTTACAAGATCATGAAAGATACTATGGATTATAAGCTATATATGGAATACCTTTTGCAACAGATATTATGTAACTATTACTACAGTCTTATTTACATCAACTTTTTTTTTTTTTTAACCTGGATATTACCTAAGAAACCCCACCTCACATTTCAGAAGAATATATACATTTAAACTAGCCTGTGCAGTGTTTCAGCATAACAGGCAGTGCTTGCTGTAGGTATCTTTTCTTTTTTTTAAATATATCTCTATGTCTGAGAATTAACTAATGCTAAACTATCCATTCAATGTCTTTTTATATCTACATATATATACACATATAAACCTGTATATAAAGGGATGGAGTAAGATTATCAGACAGGAGTAGTGAAAATCAGTATCTTCAAAAAAGGCAAGAAGGAGGACCTGGGTAACTATAGGCCGGTCAGCCTCACTTCTATCCCGGGAAAGATGATGGAACAACTTGTTCTTGGTGCCATCTCCAAGCATGTTGAGGAAACGAAGCTTATCACGAGTAGTCAGCATGGACTCAACAAGGGGGAGTCATGCTCAACTAGTCTGATAGCTTTTTATGATGGCATCACTAGATGGATAGATGAGGGGAAGGCAGTGGATGTGGTCTACCTTGACTTCAGTAAAGCTTTTGACACGGTCTCCCACGGCATCCTCATAGACAAACTTAGGAGGTGCAGACTGGACCACTGGGCGGTGAGGTGGATTAGGAACTGGCTTGAGGAAAGAGCTCAGAGTTGTGGTC
>NW_010269857.1:0-2471 GCF_000690775.1 Eurypyga helias
CCTTCCAACCTAAACCTTCTATGATTCTGTGATTGATAAATTCCACATAATTACAGCCTGCCCTGATACCACCTTCTCAGCATCAGATGGAGAAAGAAGTGATGCAGCAAGGACCTTAGTCACGCTAATGCTGCTTCAAGGCTCAGAGGGGAACAGGACATGAATCATCTTTGCCTTTTCTTTCTTTTAAGGGCAATAGAGAAGACAACTACTGCTCTGAGAGTAAAACACAAAGCAGTGATTGGTCTTCCTGTTCCCTTCACATCTTGGGTCCCTGCTGCATGCTCCTTCCCTGCACTTAGCTGTATCTACTGAAACAGGCCATCTCTCTTCCAAGCCACTCCTTGGAGACTTGTTTACCACATCTCAGCAAGTGCGAAGCCATGCAGAGCTGTTTTCTGGGACCAGCTGGCAGGATATTTTCCAAACAAGCCAGTTCCTCTTACTTGCTAGAATATCTCTGTCCAGCAGACTTTCTGTGTGTACAGATGCATAAGGGCAGCTGGTTATGGTGCTGGGAGATAAAATACCAGCTGCTTGGAAAGGCATTAGGTGTGCAATGATAGGCATTGCATTGCCTCACTTTTACAATCCTGCTTGCTTGCTGGAGTCCTTTGAGCACGTCCACTGCCCAGGACATGGAGCAAGGAGCTGCCTATGCAAGCAAAGCGGAATGCCAAGGCCAGAGGTGCACCTCCAGCCTCAGCCTGGCCAGCACAGCGGAGAGAAGGAGATGATTCTATGAATCAGGATAGGAGTTCATAGCAGAGCTGTGCTGTGAAAAGTGCTTTCTGTGTCCTCTGTGGCCTCTTCTTTTGTCCCCCTGATCTGAGGCATGCAGAAAGTAGCTCATGCTGGGATAGCACAGGGATCTGCAGACTGTCCCTTTTGCTTTGGCAGGATAACTGGGTAAGGCTGGCTTCAAGGCACTGTAATACTGGGTAGCAGAAAGCCTCCCTGCTCAGGAGAGAGGATGGGGGAAAACCAGCTGGAATATTTTGTCCCCTCTCTCTTCTACTGGAAAATGCACAACGACAAGTCCCTATGGGTGCAGCCCCTTAGAAGGGGAACAGATATCTTGCTAGAATAATCCAGAATTTTTATGCAGACATGCTTTGAGCAAAGCTTAGGTAACACTCAGCTAAGGTATCCACCCAGGCTGCAGAGATACCTACAAGGAGACACAGCTTCCAGGGTTTGGCTTTGCTGGTTTGATCCCAATGTCCTCTCTCTTTCTCCCAGCACAGTACCACCCTGGAGCTGCCTGCCATGGCTTCTGACAGCCAGCAATTCTGGTCACACAATCTCTTTTGTGTTTTGAAACTGATTAGATTTAGCAGCTTGAAGGGAATAAACAAGTCGGTTCCTAGAAGCTTTGCTGCAGGAAAAGCTTTTTGGCAATCTCTATTGGCCACCAAAGACAACTCTGCAGGAAGATGGTGCTAGAAGTTACATGGGCAGGGAAGCCCCCAGTAGGAGATTTTGCAACAACATCCTGTGCATGCAGCAGGTCATACAGCTTCCAAGGTCACTGCTCTCCATCAGCCCAAGCACCTCTCTCTGGCAGGAGCTGCAGTAGCTGCACATGCTTGCTGAGCCCTTGCGCAATGTGAGAATCAAAGCTCTGCTTGGGGCAATCTGAGCTCACATTTTCTTCTACTGCAAAACAGAGGCCTTGTCCTCAGAGTTGAGCAAACCCATAATTTATGCTGGGGATGATCAGCCATGGGTACATGTGGCATCACTGAGGGAACTGCTCATGTTGCTTGCTGCACTGCAATTTATTGGCTAGCAAGGCTATTTCAAGCTGTGTCAGAGGCACTGGGTTACATGAAGAAAACAGCTTATTGAGCAACAGGCTGAGTTTGACACTTAATAAGGCCACCACAGTCCCCAACTCAGAGGTCTTTCCAGTCCAGTGTGTTGTTTTCAGCCACAACCAATGCTGGAAACACTGGGGTTATAAACTTGCCATCACTTGGGCTCCTGATGGGGAGATGCTTCTGCCCATGTCGGTATCTTAACTACCCAGCAGCAGGAGAATTAAGAGCAGTATAATCCAAGCCCAGCTGGAGCTAATGCAGCAGTGCTTACAGAAGTATCATTCTGAACTGTCACAGAAATACAGGAGCTATTATGTCCCAGATTCAGGAAAAACTAGAAAAACTACTTGTTCTCCAGAAGCATAGTGGAAGTCAGCACTTGGGCATTGATCCCAGAAGAAATTTAAGACCTTAAATCAGGATGCTGGTAAGCTGTGGAAGCCTGTATCCCAACCCACCAATCTGGAAAGCCAGTGCTCAACAGCTCCCTACCTCCTACAACTCACCAGTGACTTCTCTCTGCTTGCCTTGGAAGCCTCTGAGCAGCTGGGGGGTCTGCATAGAATCACAGAATAGCTTGGGTTGGAAGGGACCTTAAAGATCATATAGTTCCAACCCCCCTGCCATGGGCAGGGACACCTTCCACTA
>NW_010269858.1:0-3622 GCF_000690775.1 Eurypyga helias
GGGCGGCCGGGCCCTGCTCCCCGGCACCCCCGCGGGGGGAGGCTCTGTATGTGTGTGTGGAGCTGCGTGTGACAGGCTCCCCGGGGGCGGGAGGTATGTCTCCCCCGTCTCTTTGCACCCCTCAGCCACGCGTGGGTCTCGGCTGCTTACCCACGCCCTCCGGCCCTGGGCCGGGCTGTGGTGGTGTGCTTTGGGCCTGTCTGTGGCCTCGGGTGGTCCCTTTCTGTCTGCGTGTAGCTGGTGGTGACAACAGCACCCCTGTACTTAGCACAAAATTGTCCCTTCTAGCTGAAGTGGCAAGCACTGAGGAGTCTACGAGCATCACAGAATCACCGAATGGTTTGGGTTGGAAGGGACCTTAAAGATCATCTAGTTCCAGCCCCCCTGCCATGGGCAGGGACACCTTCCACTAGACCAGGTTGCTCAAAGCCTCATCCAGCCTGGCCTTGAAGACATCCAGGGATGGGGCATCCACAGCTTCTCTGGGCAACCTGTTCCAGTGAATCAAAACACGTGTGAAAACAGCCCCCATGGGTACGCCTTTCCCAGAACTTTGTATTTTTGATGCAGCTTTCTCCTTGTGTGCTTAACCAAAATATGTTCCTCCATGTTTTGTTTTTCCTTCCTGCTACCAGTCTTCTACGAAAATGAGTAGCTCATTAATGCTTGTAAAGTTTGCATCTTTATCTTTTAAACTTTTTCTGTAAAACTGTGCTAGCGCTCTGATCCCACAGCAGTTAAGAGCAGCCTTTCCGCAGGCGCAGCTGTGTGTCCAGTCAGACTGCTGGCAGGAACTGCGGCTCTGTGTTAGTCCTTGTGGTTATCTGCAGAGGAAAGGCAGGCCCTGGCAAAATCAGTAAGCCTAATGCTGGTGTAAGAATAAGCTCCTGTCAAAAAGCTGCAGGAAGAGGATGGGGAGGATGGCTGGATTTACCCAGCCTGATGTGTCACCTCTATTTAATACAATAATTCCATAGATTCATCCTGTGGAATCCCCTTCTCTTGCATAACAGACTTCAGGAACAAAACCTGTTTCCATGAAATGATCTCGATTGTGACCAATATGTATGAGTTCGGTTTACATTCACAAAATTACTTTATCTCTCTATTCTAGGTGAAGATATTTGCCCCCAATATTGAGCAAAGGGATGTCGTCAATCACCTAAAAGGAAGTCCAACAGAAGAGAAGAGAAATGTGTTAGTTGAAAGTGCCCGATTGGCGAGGGGGAACATTCAGGATTTGGCTGAACTGAAACCTAGTGAATTTGATGCGGTCATTTTCCCTGGTAGGTGCTTTTAAAAGAAAGTAACTTGCATTTTTGTGAATTGCAAATTAACTGCGTTACTATTTTTTTTTATTTTTAAATCTGTTTAGAGAATAAATTATACTCTCAAATTTGAGAGGTGTGTAGGTTTTTTTTACTTTTTTACTTCCTGATTTTCTTTTGAGGATGAGAAAAGGTTTTAGCAAGCTCTCACGGGCTGACAAGTCATCTCAGTTTATTTATTAATTTATAGCTCATTAATTTAAAACGCCAGAGTGTTAGGTCATACATCGCACCGTTCCTTCTTTTTAAAGATTATGAAAACTGTGGTACCTGCTTGCGGTCAATAACACTGATCAGAGTAGAAAAGCAAGGCCAGAACTTGACATTACATAGCATTGCCTTATTTTTAGGGCCTCTGAAATTGTTGGCAGAATATTAGGCTGCCAAGTAGATTATATTCTCTGTCAGATGTTTGGTACATTTTGCTTTAATTATGTATCTGGTCTGCTGCTGATCAAGTTATACTAAATATGTTTATGGATAATTTTTTATTTATAGAACACAAAATTGCCTTTCAGACGGAGGTAATTGTAATCACTTTAGAAATGAAGAAACCAAAGCGTCACGAGGAAATTATGACTTGCTGAAGATCACTTTCCAGAATATTCATAGTACTGTTAAATACTGCCTTCACAGTTGTGCCCAAGCGTTAATTTTGGAGTTGTTACACTTCCTCTTGTAAGGCCAGCAGAGGGAGTGCGTATCTAACGCAGGGAAGCAAACTTGTACCACTGAAATGAGGGTGACATCAGGGAGTAGAGGCTAGCAAGTATCTTCCACGTTAATTTCATGCTGTTATAACCCAGGCTCAGGGGGGTTGCTGTAATAGCTGTTGGAGGGAAATAAACCCCATTAAGTCTGAAAATTAAAATCTTACCTCAGAGATTCCAGATAACACTCGAAAGTGAGCAAAGAGTAAAAGGAAAAATATTAAAAATGCAAAGCTTCTCGATGTTGTCCGTTGAAATACTCGTGGAAATTTCAGTTTGTTTATTGTAGAATAGCTGATGTTGTGCACATTCCATAAGGAATCAAATGTAATGGGTGCTTACACTTTATTAATAACCTTCTTACACTGGTTGTTCTGATGGTCATAAATCCAGCGAACGAAGGTGCTGTAAAATACAATCTGCTTTTGCAGTCAAACAAAGTTTAAATGCAAGTAAAGAATTGTTACAACTAATTTCTAAAAAGACAAATTCAGCATTATTTTTAATAGGAGATTATGTTACTATTCACAAGTGGTATGAATATCATAATCCTTTTTATGTAATATCCATTTTTTGGTTTAACTGTGTTAACTTTTTTTTTTTTTAAAGTCCAAACCCAATTCTAGATGGAGAGAAAGCTCTCCTGTTATTGTTTAATCATTGAACTAAAACTTGAGAGTGAAATTACTGTGGAGGGGCAAACCACTGTTTACATTGCTCTCGTGAACTGCACTCTCTACTTTTAACTATCGTTGGCCTTTCTTTTCACCCCCCTCTAGCTTATCAAGGGGTGCATATCAGGTGGTACAGCTTTTCCAGTCACTAGCAAAGTGAATGTGAGGTCTCCTGCTTCTCTGTTTGTTACTCACTGAAGAAAGGTTAACCTTTCTGGCCTATGTAACGTGGTATGAAAAAAATCTGAAGCTAAAACTTTTAACATTATCAGCTTGTCACGTTTCATGTGCCGAAAGATTTCGGTATTGTAACTTAATCGTCCTATGTATGCCATGATTGTATTGTAAAAAGGTTATATTGTAAAAAGCTTCTTTCTGCTATTGAATTTAATGGCTTTTAGCAGTCTTACATTTGGGCTTTTGATTTTTTTTGGCATGGTTTAGGTGGTTTTGGTGTAGCAAAGAACCTGTGTTCCTGGGCTGTAGATGGCAAGAACTGTACTGTCAATGAGCATGTGAGCTCCACACTCCAAGCTTTCCACAGTGCGAAAAAACCAATTGGTTTGTGCTGTATATCGCCAGTCCTGGCAGCTAAAGTCTTTCCTGGTTGTGAAGTCACGGTCGGCCACGATAAAAATGTAGATGGAAGGTAAGAAACGGCTGGAGATAATTTACATGGGAGTTAGGGTTAGGAAATGGACAGTCTTCTGTGTGAAAGTCTGATGTCTGTGGTGCCAGTAACCTTTGGGTAACTTATTAGTGACCTTTTTCACTTGCACAGTAGTAGTCGGTGCAGAGCTATCAGGGCAGACAGACCGAATCTGTGACGTCGGGTGATTTTTGCACTACGGCATTGGAACAATTCATCCCTAAATTCAGAAATACATCATACAATCATAGAATGGTTTGG
>NW_010269859.1:0-2206 GCF_000690775.1 Eurypyga helias
ATGGTGTCGCCCCGCGCTTTCTGCGGGCCTGCCCTGCCGCGCCGTGCCGCCCTCGGCCCTGTTCACTGAAATGGCCCCGGCGCCTCGGCCTTCCCGCCCGCCCTGGCCGAGCACTGCCTGGCTGCCCACATGGCCTTGGCTCTCCCTGCCCTGTGGAGCTTGGACACATCAACCCTGCAAAGAACAGCGTTATGTTCCTAGGGATGGTCAAAACACGCCGTCAGAGAACCCAGCCTTTGCTGTGAAATGCCCTCCAGGACATGCTTAATGTGCAGCCATCCCCTCATGTCTGGAGGAAACATGGCACGTGGCAACGGTGCCCTCCTGGCAAGGCCTGTAGTCACAGCCCGCTTTAGCAACATCTTCGATCCTATCTACGCCAAACTTCACCGATACTGAGGAACTAAATCTGTAGTGACCTGACTCCTCTGAACATAGAATCACAGAATCACGGAATGGTTGGGGTTGGAAGGGCCCTTAAATATCATCCAGCCCCCCCCCCTGCCATGGGCAGGGACACCTTCCATAGACCAGGTTGCTCCAAGCCTCATCCAGCCTGGCCTTGGACACTCCCAGGGATGGGGCATCCACAGCTTCTCTGGGCAACCTGTCCCAGTGCCTCGCCCCCCTCTGCGGGAAGAATTTCTTCCTGATATCCAATCTAAACCTCCCCGTTTTCAATTTGTACCCGTTACCCCTTGTCCTGTCATTACAGGCTCTTGTAAAAAGTCCTCTCCCAGCACCCTTGTAGCCCCTTCAGATACTGGAAAGCTGCAATGAGGTCTCCTCGGAGCCTCCTCTTCTCCAGGCTGAACAAGCCCAATTCTTGCAGCCTTTCATCATAGCAGAGGTGCTCCAGCCCTCTGAGCATCTTCGTGGCCTCCTCTGGACTCACTCCAAGTGGTCAATATCCTTCTGATAATGGGGGTTCCACAGCTGGACGCAGCACTCCAGGTGGGGTCTCACATGGGGGTTCACGGGAGAAGAACCATAGTGACTCCCCCAGCATTGCAATCAGAAGGCTTTTTATAGCTGCTGTTGTGGGAACATACTGATGAGGTTGTATCAATAACCTGCAGATTCCTCAAATAGGATAAGAAATGTTCTTCTGTTGCTTAAATGCCCAACTAGCAGCAGTTAACATTCCTGTCCCAGTGAGTTAGATAGAGATTGTCTCCATTATCTCTTAAGCCAGGTTGTGACATCCTTGATGTCTGTTTGACCATGAGACTGCAAGGCAACACGTAAACCAAAAAATATGCAAAAGCTTATATGACTGCGTTGAGGAATGTGTGTAGGACAGTGACGTGTGCATTGGATTTCATGTTCCCTAACCAGGGGCTAGAAAACTCCTGGGAGTTTCCTATAGTTTGATATTTCTTTGTAAACATGTACAGTTCAGCATCTAAATCCAGCAAAATCTAGGTTATGATAAAGTTTTGAATTTAGTGTTAAAGTTAATGGAGTTGTCTACAAACAGCTTGGAGAAAGACCCTGAGGCCACCTCATTCTCTGTGTGATTTTATAATAGTGTCTGTGTATTCCCCTATCCCTTCCTTTTCCTCTTTCTCCTTTTGCATATCGAAGTTCTGCCCCTCTTCTAGACTAGGCAATTCTTCCTTGCTCTCTCTTTGGACTTAAGAAAAGCACATAGCAGGATAATTAACTGCAGATAATAACTATGGGGTTACAGCGTAGGTGGATAAAGGAAGAGCAACTGATATCATCTACCTGGACTTCTGCAAAGAATTTGACACTGTCCCACACAATATCCTTGTCTCTAAATTGGAGGAGACACATGGATTTGATGGGTGGACCACTCAATGGATAAGGAGCTGGCTGGGTGGTCTCACTCAGAGAGTAGTGGTCAATGGCTCGATCTCTGAGTGGAGAGCAGTGATGAGTGGTGTTCCTCAGGGGTTGGTATTGGGACCGGTGGTGTTTAACATCTTTGTCAGTGACATGGACAGTGGGATCAAGTGCACCCTCAGCAAGTTTGCTGACGACACCAAGCTGTGTGGTGCGGTGACACACTGGAGGGACAGGATGCCATCCAGAAGGACCTGGACAGGCTGGAGAGGTGGGACCGTGCCAACCTCATGGGGTTCAAGGCCAAGTGCAAGGTCCTGCACTGGGATCGGCGCAATCCCAAGCACAAAGACAGGCTGGGCAGGGAATGGATGGAGATGAGCCCTGAGGAGAAGGA
>NW_010269860.1:0-7117 GCF_000690775.1 Eurypyga helias
AAACTCAAGTCAATATCGTTTTCCAAATAAGACTTCTAACACCTAAGACGTATTGTACTACAACATTATTTTTTTTTTCCGCATGGGGTTTTCTTTAAATCACCTCTCATGGCAAAAGCCAGATATACCTTTATTCCATGATATAAAGCAGCATATGTTTATATTATAACTTGAAAAAAATCTGCTTCTGTCAATTCAAAAGATCCCATCAAAATATGCTTGGTTTTTCTTTAGATAAAAATAAAGAGAGAAGGGGAGAATCTACAGCTTTTTAGAATTTTCTTTAAAGACTCTGATTTCAACAGCTGCATAGAGTAATTATTATAAAGGCTGTAGTCCCAATTGTTTTCAGTTGATGTTGTAGCCATACTGTAGCAGATACTCAGCAGATGCAGACTGAAGCACACAACTTGAAACATATGGCAAGATAAAATCTGAAAGCTATGCTAGCTAGCTACCATAAAGATTTTGTGAGGGAAAAGAACCTTAAATCAACACAGGCTTTTAAGAAAGGACAGCAAAAGCGTTATAGGATAGAAATGATGGTACCTCTCTATCACTTCTGCATCTGTAGCTGAAATCACTGGAAATAGGAGCTGCTGTGTTTTATTCTAATTGAGGGAAGTTAACAATAATTTTTTCAAGACTTCCCAATAACACTCATAATCTCAAAGCTCAATTATTGCACATTCTATTATTTCAGTCTTTCCTACTGTAGCAATATTCCCAAGAAGGCAGAATAAAATTTCAGATAGTAGCAACAAGAAAATAGATCTTATTAGCTGAGTAAACCGCTGAGAAAATTTCTGCCTTTTGGAAATTGTTTAGGCGATCTCCACTTGCAGCATGATGTAAATAACGTAGCACCTGCCTTTTTCCCTGATGGACAGGTTTAGTTTTAATTTCTGTGGTAGAATACATTACTGAAATATAATTTTCATTCATTTAATTTTAAGCATTTCAGGGCAGGAACAATTACATGCATCTTAGAAGGCTTGTAAAAAATTACATTTTATAAACAACATATATTTTAACATTGATGGTTATCATATCTCAAAACTGAAACGATTCCTTTCACTTGTACATATATATACCTCCCTTATGCACAGACATTAAATATATACATATACAGTGAGAATCTGTTGTCTGTACTTGTCTGCCTACTATCTTGGTTTTCCACTGTCAACTGCTTAATACTCTGCTCTGCTATCCATCATTATTACCCTGGTTTTCTACCTTTCACCCTTCCACCACCCTTCTTCTGTAAAAAAACTTCCCTGAGGTGCCTATCTGAGAAGCAGCAGTGGACATCACAGAACTACCTTAACATGTGGGTGACAATTTACTGTAATCTATGCATTTGTGTTTTCTGCCATATATTTTGCTGAATGTACTTCTTGTTTCAATATAATATTTACATATATAAAGTAAGTGCTGAGAAAATGGATGCTTATGTGTACAGTACAATTTTTTTTGTTTGTTTTGATACTGCTTGTGTATCACACTGACGCTCATAGAACTGTGTGTGTTGTCTAGGATGTGGTTTGCAGCAACATCTTCCTGTCGCATCTGATCTCCCTTTCTTGGTTAGTATTAATGGCACATGGGTGAGGAAGATCCTATAATGCAATGTACTATCTCTGTCTTGTATAAAGTGCCTGAATGCATCTTCTCTTCGCTAAAACAATTCTTATGAAAAATATCATTTTGCTATCTGTTCACCTGCTACCCGTTGCCCTTTTGAGAAACTGACCATCAACAGATAGCAGGATATGGCTGTATACTTCTGAAACACATGTTCAAATGTTCAGAGATGTGAAACAGCACGCCTCATGACCAGCAGGTATTTCATACTGGCAAAGAATGATTGTATGTCAGATTGGAAGCTGCTAGATGCTATGAAAGGCAATGATGGCTCCAAGCTATCCCTTCAGAACAGAAAAAAAGTAAAGAATAAAATAGGAAATGCATACACACAATGTCAGAAACACAACATTCAGGGTATGCATGTAATTGAAGTGAAAGGCACCTCACACCTGCTGTTCAGTTGAGAGATACACCACAAGATAACAATGGCATGTCAGAATGTGATAGCACATGGAAAGCCTTTACTTCAAAATGTTGTAGTCCATATTGCTTACTCTGTGAACCCCTTGATGACAGGGAGTATGATTTCACTGAGGCATTGGAGCCCCTCTCCTATGAAGAAAGGCTGAGAGAATTGGGCTTGTTCAGCCTGGAGAAGAGAAGGCTCTGGGGAGACCTTATTGCAGCCTTCCAGTACTTAAAGGGGGCTGATAAGAAAGACAGGGACAGACGTTTTAGCAGGGACTGTTGGATAGGACAAGGGGTAATGGTATTAAACTAAAGGAGGGTAGATATAGACTAGATATAAGGAAGAAATTTTTTACAGCGAACGCGGTGAAAAACTGGAACAGGTTGCCCTGAGAGGTGGTAGATGCCCCATCCCTAGAAACATTGAAGGTCAATCTAGGCAGGTCTCTGAGCAACCTAATCTTGTTGAAGGTGTCCCTGCCCATTCCAACCCAAGCTGTTCTATGATTCTATGGTTATATAATCTTTGACTTAGGTGAAGTATCTAGCTTGTTAGGAACATGTAGTCAAGGATTTGGATGAATCACTCCCATGTTCTGTTAAGATTTTCTTTTAACCTGAGCAGAAAAAAAAAAAAAAAGTGCTTCCAAAAATCCCATGATGAAGTGAAAAGAAATGGTCTTTACAAATGTAGGTAGGAAAACTGGTGAGGACTCTGTCCTGTGCTTGACTTAGTCCAGAGAGGGGAGTTTCAGATAAATGAATATATGTGCACTGTCATTAGTAGTATTATTTTTGTAACTATTATACTTAGTACCTGCATGTTATATAATCTTTGACTTAGGTGAAGTATCTAGCTTGTTAGGAACATGTAGTCAAGGATTTGGATGAATCACTCCCATGTTCTGTTAAGATTTTCTTTTAACCTGAGCAGAAAAAAAAAAAAAAAGTGCTTCCAAAAATCCCATGATGAAGTGAAAAGAAATGGTCTTTACAAATGTAGGTAGGAAAACTGGTGAGGACTCTGTCCTGTGCTTGACTTAGTCCAGAGAGGGGAGTTTCAGATAAATGAATATATGTGCACTGTCATTAGTAGTATTATTTTTGTAACTATTATACTTAGTACCTGCATAATAATAATTTTTACAGTTACTAATAGTTGTATTACTCTACATATATTTACAAAGTCATCCTATTTGTTAAGTACTTAACTACTGTACAGTTTTATGGGAGAAATAAATCTTGTAAAACAGTTGAAAAAGCAGCTGGGAAAAAATGAAACAAATATGGATTTTTTATCTCCATAATTCAACCCAGGTTACCTCATCCATGGAATTTACAGAGGCTGCAGATGTCACATCTGACTAAGAGTTTAGTTCAAACTATAGCAGAAGGCTTGATCAGGTCTTTCATGAAACCACAGTCCTACATACAGTATTTGCTGTGGTTGAGTGTTTACTACTTGGTGTTCCAGGGCAGAAAGCTGAATCCAAGCACTTCCTGTTCTTCATTGCTTGCAATTTACATCTCTCTATGAATTTGAGGGGAGAGCCCATGTGTTTCTGAATTGTACATTTCTATGTTCTTTTGCAATTCTGCTTCTGATGTAGCTGCTGTATTAAAGAAAGTGCTCTGTAGTAAGGATTAGTGCCCCATCCTGCACAGTGAGCATATACGTATCTGGACTTGGTTCACGGTCTGTGGAAGTGAGCGGGTAGAGTCACAGTGAGTTCAGTGGATGTTTGAATCAGGCTCAGGGAAGTAATGGTAACTGTATTTGCCTTTGCAGGATCAAAAGCAATACGCTGTAGTCAGTGAACTCCTATTAGTTAACAAATGCATACATAAAATGTACAGGTATTTGAGGTTAAGAGCAGAATTCACTTTTTTTTACCCCTTGAAAGTCTTGCTTTCTTGAAGTCTTAGAGAAAAATGTCAATCAATGAAGAATGAAATTAATAAGTCCTATTGTAGAGGTAATTTAAAGCAATGTATGCATTCTACACATTTTAGGGGAACAAGATCTTTTTAATTTACTCATAAATAAGTACTTTCTGTGTTATTTGTGTCCTTGTTTTCACTCATGGTGAGGACGATACAGCCTTGTAGCTCAGACCTCATTTTCAGAAAGAACTTCAGGCGTAGCAACATTAAATCTAGTCATGTAATCAGCATGCTCTGCAATATTACTACTTTAGGGATGGTGAAGTTTATAAATCAGCAAAACTTAGTAGTAAAAAGCAGTGCATTTTTAAAAGGGAAACACTGTTTAGAGGAATAATGATTAAGTGAGATGGAAATGATGTTACTCTTAACAAAACAATTTACTGAAACATTTTGAAAATGGAAATGCCAGCAGGCAATTTGTTTTGTTTTGAAATAGGCTTCAGCATTGCCTTCTGCCAGCATGATGGTAGGATGAGAGAAGCACATATAAAAACTCATGCATATAAACGGGTATGTAAAGGTACACACACTCACACATCTACACATATGCTTATGTGTGCATACATTTGTGCACAGAGATGGTAACGTGTTCCTTCGTATCATGTATGTTCAGGTCTTTAAACCTGATACCTGTTGTAGTAGCAACACTGTCTTAGAGTCTCATGGCAATTGCATAATGGAAGCAAGGCTCGTCTTACAAAAATAAGTTTTAAAACATGGTGTTGAAGAGCTTCAGTAGTATCTATCTTGATAGAGCCTTTTCCAAGCTCTTTTTTCTACATATGGAGCATCTCAGGTAAACATCAACAGCAAATAAAATCTTTTTGTTTCAAGTTGTACTGCAGGGACTACTCCAGACTGTAGTCAAGAAATTTGATAAATTATTTATTGAGGTGGGAAGAGGGAAGATGTAGAATGGAGAGTAGAGGACATATAGCATAAAATTGTAAGAGTTTCAGAGGAAAACTAAGAGTTAGGTTTGCCAGCCCAGAACTTAGGATCCTATACATTCACCATTGTGTGCTCTTCCCTTTTTTGACTAAATTAACTTCTTGCGCAGCACCAGTAGTAAATACTGAAATCCTTTAATATTAGTCTCTCCAGTTTCCTATGTTACACTCATACTTCTAAACTTAGATTAGTATGAATTTGGCACAGCCCTGTGACTCAGAATGTGTTCAGAGTATTTTGGAAAGGAACCAAAAACATATGAGAGTGCATTTATATGTAACATGCATGTGAAAAGGTTCTCTGAGTGTACTGGGGATGTGTGTGGGAGGCCCCTGACAAAGGAAGTGCCTGAATGGGATTGACTGGAGATAGCTCCTGTCCTTTGAGGTACACTTGGTAACCAGCCTTTTGTGGCTGTTGTCAAAACCATTATTCCTGCTTTTCCTCCCACAGCTCAGATTTAAGTGCTATCTGAGCTTCTCTCAGTGATAGTATTTTGGAGTTTGTGTGTGGGATTGTGGGGTCTCGTTCGTAATCATCTGAGGTGACACTTCAAGACCCACCCCCACAGTGGATATCTGAAAAGAACATTTCAGAAGCACACAGGTTAGGTGGAAGCAGGCTGACCAAATGTACATCATAGTCTTTCAGAGGCTAGGAAAGAAGAAACGTTGTGTGGTGTCTCGCTAGCATGTACGGAACTCACGCAGCAGACTATGTCACTCCAGAAAGCTACAGGAGTAGTGCAGGGTTGTCTGAATGAGAGGTACCAAAGTGGCGGGACCAGTACAAGGAGGATGACACTGCCTACCTGCTGTCCTGTCTTATGAACTACCAGACAGACAGTTATCCAAAATAATACCCCCATGTTTCTTCCTTTGACACAGAGTTAGACCGGACATTCTACACCTTGTTCAAGAAAAACTACATTAAGATAAGGTAACAGGACATCTTGCAGAATATATGTGCATATATCCTGCTGCCTTTATGGCATATAAACAACTTATCAAAATGTTGCTCAGCTGGCAACTAAGCAGCACACAGGCACTCACTCACTCCCCTACAGTGGGATGGAAGAGTGAATTGGAAGAGTAAAAGTGAGAAAACTCGTGGGTTGAGATAAAAACAGTTTAATAGGTAAAGCAAAAGCCATACATACAAGAAAAGTAAAAGAAGGAATTCCTTCACCACTTCCCATGGCAGGCAGGTGTTCAGCCATCTCCAGGAAAGCAGGGCTCCATATTGGGTAGCCATTACTTGAGAAGACAAACACCATCACTCTGAATGTGTGTCCCTCCTTTTCTTCTTCTTCCTCCTAGCTTTATATGCTGAACATGATCCCACATGGTCACTGGGGTCAGCTGTCCCAGCTGTGTCCCCTCCCAACCTCTTGTGCACCCCCAGCCCACTCGTTGATGGGGTGGGGCTGGAGGCAGAAAAGGCCTTGACTCTGTGCAAGCACTGCTCAGCAGTAATGAAAACAACCCTGTATTATCAACACTGTTGTGTCAATCTTTACATCTTCAAAGAGCTGGAAAAACATTAAATCTCATAACCCAACTGGGAGCAGGAAAAGTATATGTTATTCTTATAATGTCTTGCTCTTATGAGTGAAAATATTAAAGCAGATTGCAACACTTCTTGCTCAAGAGGTGTAACATGTCACTTCACATCTTCTCCTGTTGGAATCGATACAGGGCTGTTTTCAGAATAAGGAGCTATGCAGCATGAATCCAGGTGGTGTAAGTTGGTACTGCTTATTGCTTTGCCAAGGGTGCAAAGGGAATCAATGTCAGAGCCAAAATGGGAACTCAGGTATTCCAGGTGATAGTTTCAGAAGTATTAATGTGATACGATTATTTTGCCCTTCCAGAGTTTTCACATAAGCCAACTCAGACAGGGAAATTAAGATAATATCTTTGGGTTGCATCCTATGCACCTTGCCTGCTCTTGGCTGAAACCCTCACCTCTGTACCTTGTTCCATCTAATGCTAAGCTTCTGTATTTGTGGTTCAAATGCTAGAGTCAAGAGAATATGTAATTCCTGCCAGTGCTGGCTGCCCGGTTACTGTGCTGTGCAACTGTCACATTTCATCCTTTGTAAGGAGCAGCTTGGAGGTGCAGTCCTTCTGAATTTCAGCAGTTAGTGACATCGAAGATCGGA
>NW_010269860.1:7190-9679 GCF_000690775.1 Eurypyga helias
GGTCCATCCGGCACTAACTCCTCTGGAGTTTTCCTAGCCGACATACACACACGCTAGTTGATTGGATTCACCTATACCTTCAGCATCTTGAACTCGCTTCTGAACGAGATTCCAGAGTCACTTTATGGGGAAGTGGCTGCTCATGGCATAGCTCCCCTGAAATTAAGGCATTAATTCTGGTTAGGAAGCCCAGGCAGCTCACTGGCAATGCTGTGCAAAGCATCTGTGCTAGCTGAGGATTCTGCCTGCAGCATTTCAGTGATAGGTACAAATGTACCTCACCAGGAAATCACCCTTGGGAGAACAGGAATCTGTCAGAACCTCCTAACGCAGCTGTTTCTGATGTGGACATCGTATTTTGCCCCAGACAGTGAAGTTCTTTATCGGTTCATAGGCAGCCCACTAGCTTTATGAACTTACAGGAAAATTCAGAAAGTTATTCGAAGACATGAGCAATATTGATGCTGCACTCAAGGCAATAATTGGGCTCTGTACCAGCTTGTTCTTTTATATTGAGTTGAAACAGTGAAACACCTTGTGATAGACTTAGGAGATATTTCTTGATTTATTTTTCTCCTATTATTTTATCAATACTTCTAGCATGGATTTTTTGTCAAAGTGCGGAATAGGTCCTCATCTTTCACTTCTTTCTGTAGGTTTCTGTTTTAAAATAGAAATAACACCGAGAGACTTTTTTGGTAAATCCTATTACTTTAAAAAAAACCCTAGTTATCTGCTGCCAGCACAGAACAGATATTAAAAAGAGGTGGAGAGGATTTGTAGTGAACCAGTATAAGAAGTCTTTCTTATAACAACCAATTAGAAATCTTTCTTATAACACCAAATTATGTTTACATTATAATTTATCTTACATATCATCCTGGTAAAAGGGGTAGAGTGTAAATTTCTTTTGTCAGTGAGGAAGTGGCTTCACTGCATGTTGCACCAAGCACAGAGAGATCTGAGCTAGTTTTAAACTCCTGTGTCATGGTAGACACCTGTAGTACTGTAGCTGGATTGTTTCTGTAGTAATTCAGGTGTCTCTACAGTATATAGAATTATTCTATAATGCCCCTGAGTTATAGACTGCATCCATGGACACCCTATACCAGATATATTTCTTATTTTGTAATAGTTTTCCCATCTGGTCGCAAAGATTATTGTGTAGATTTTGATACTTTCCCCAGATAATGACCAAAATTGTAGTGTGAGTCAGGAAATTAATACCAGACGAGTTTCATCAAAATACTTGGGAGTCTTTGCCATTAACATCAGTAGAGCTGGGATTCCATCCACTGTGCTTTTTAGTAAAGATACCCCTGGATAAATTACAAGGGCAAACACAGGCAGGTCCAGTGGGAGCGGGAGTGCTGATCAGATCATGCTGCTTGGAAGAAAGAGGATAAATCTTCTTAGTCCCCTTAGACAATAAACATCTCACCTTGCTTCCAGAAGGCTAGTGGGAAGGTCTCTTGCCCCAGGTTACAAAAGATACTAAAGATCTGGGAAGGTCCCTTAAGTCTTACCCTGGGCCAGCCACACAGATCCTCCTAATTATTAAAATCCCTCCCTTGAAGTAATTTTGAGGATGAATAAAACAAGTTTTTCAAATAAGTTTAATTTTTGCCTCAGATAAAATGATATCAAGTATTGAATTACTGTCAACATTGAATGCTTTATTCTGTGTTCTAGCTACTCCAACTTCATGTTTGAGTATCAGGTTTCATTCTGAATTAAAGTTTACATTTTGCATGTTTTTCACGTTTTTCTTTGCAAACGCCAGCTGATGGCTTTTTTAAATGACAAGGCCAAAGCGTGGAACGCTTCTCTTGTAGGGATGCCCTTGTAGGGCTTTTAAGGCTTGCAGGGCCCTTTGTGGTGGGGTTTCAGCATCTGTGTATATTTTCTGGTGCTTAACTCACTCACTTTTGAGATCTGAACAGATAATGCTGAGAAACATAAAAGGAGAGAGAGAAACAAGCTGGAGAGATTCTTCAAAGCACATCTCTAAATAAAAGAAATATGGGGTCCTCATCCTGTCAAAATCCTGCTGCAACGATTTCAGTTCCTTCTGTTTTCCTTATCTCGGAAAAGAGATAGCATTTCTTGCTTACCACACACAAAGGCTGCAGGAATTAATTGATTTAGACATACAGGCTGCAATTGAAAGCCTGGAACATTATTAACATGAACCACTACCCCCTCCAAAAGACATGACCAGCTAACCACTGTGACAGTGCTTTACGGAATCACTGCAATTGTTTCCAACCTGCAGAGGATTAGGGAGGCCAAGCAGAGCTTTATATTCAGCATATTCATTTTCCACTTTATCCCCAAACTATCCCTCATCTTGCTCATCAGCATTCAGTTTCTAGCCAGGGTGCCTGTGGGATCTGCCTGGCTGGCCCAGGGTGAAACTTTAAGGAGCTTCCCAGGTTTTTAGTGTCTTTCTGTAACTTGGAGCCAAAGACCTTTCTGCTAGCCGCGCT
>NW_010269860.1:9691-17727 GCF_000690775.1 Eurypyga helias
ACACTGCTATTTTTAATGTCTGTAGAGCAGTTGTATTTCCCTGGGGCTCCTGGAGGCATTTATCCATCCTAGGCTTCCTTCCACACACCACAATTCAAGCATCGTTTTTGAAACAGCAGCCGGCCATGGCCGGCGCCGATTCACCAGGCTTTGGCCATAACTGTTGCTTCACACATGCTAGTAGCACTGTACCGAGGTGGAGTTTTCGTTTTTCATAATTGCTTCCATCTCACCTCAGCACAGCAAGAAAATATTTCTGCGCCTTGTTGATCTTCTGGATTGTGCAGATATTGTGCCATTGGCTTTAGTACTGTATTTTCTGTGCCTTCAAGCTATTTTAGTATTTTTTGCTCCTCTTTCCTTCTGCTCCAAACCTCTGCAGTTATGCTTTGTTGGACAAGTTGCATTCCAGGAAGAGTTAAAGTATGAAATAAGCCACTGGCAAAGATGTGTATCTTTTATATAAAGTAAGTATAGCAAGCCAGCACGTTGCTTTAGCTTTCTCATGTACATTGTTAACAGTAGTTAAAATAGTATGGGATGTGCTATTTCAAATCTTTATGTGATTGAATAGAAACATTTTGTAGGAAAAACAGTTCAATCAGTGTTCGGAATGGAAAAAAAAGTTGGGTTTTGGGGGAGGAACTTTTTTGCTGTATTTCCTCTTAATCTTGCCATTTTGATTCTGTATTATTGTATGCACATTTTATAAATTATTGTGTGTATATATATTTGATAAAATTTTGAACAAAGTGCTTTGGTGAGCTTGTGCTACAGTTCCATGCATGTTTTTTCATGTTTTACATTATTTTGGATGTGGGAAAAAAACCCCAAATTGTCATTCTTCAGTCTGAAGGTACAGCAGGAGAAGACGTCATGATGCTATTTTTCATGGACCAAAAGCCATAGTGCACCAGTATGTCCTGGCACACAGCTCTTGAAGAGTATTTTAGATTTACCGTATTCCATTGAAATTTCTGGAAAATTCCAATTTCAAAACACCACAATGTTCTAGAAAGGTATAGCAATATAAAAATGTGAAGATATTTAATAGTAAAGGTGCTTGGGGATAGACTGACGTAACATGGCCATCACTAGTCTAGCGCTGCAATAATTTATGACAATTAAGCCCCAATAATTTATATTTTTCTTTCCCATATTCAAAACTGAGAGGTGTTTCAGGCATTCAGTCATTCTCTATGTTGTAGACCACAGATTTCTATTTTTACCTGAAGCTCTTTATTTTCACTTGGTAAAGGCAGGACAAGGGATTTTAAAATGCTTGGGCTTCTCTGGGGAAAATAATTCCATATTTTTTCATTCTTGTATATATAATACTAAAACTCATCCAAAAATCTGGAGGAATAGGAAGCAGGAAACAATATTCCAGAATAATTGTTTCTGTAATTGCCAGCACAGCTTTTGGTATGCAAGTGGAAGTGAAATGTTGTGACAAACTTCAGTTTTGCTTTAACCCCCGAAGGGCCCCATATACAAATCTGGATGTGTTTAATCAGAGCTGAACTTTTGCAACGTGTTAACATTCATACTTCTCTTCAGGATTATTCCTCTGTCACTCTAAACATGAACTGCCTCAGTTTAAATTTCTATGCATAAAAATCAATTATCTCACATTTTTTCTGCAATTCCACATAATGATTCAATCATTTTCAGAGGAATTTCAGGTATTTCATTCAAAATCAAATTATCTGGGTGGATTTTGAATGGGGAGAAAGGGATGGAAGTGTGATCTTTTGACTCTCCACAGAGTTGTAGGAAACAAATCAGATATTTTGCAATTAAAATATTATGTTGAAATATTGCAGACAGTATGACAATATTTTGGTGAAACCTTTATTAAAATGTACCATGGCTTTTAAACTCTGCTTAGATGTTTAACTGCATTTCAATGTACTAATTTACTTAGAGCTTTTAATAAAATCTTTAAAACGTTATTTTATTGTATTGTCATGTTTAAGAATTTTTAATTAAAGGTTTCTTCAAATTACTTTTTGACATTGTGACCACAGCTCTCGTTCTGTGAATAAGATAGAGATAAGAAAAATATAGTAGTATTATATTTTTTGCTTATAATTTGTTGCAAGCAAATGCTCTGTAACTTTTATTTCAATCCTTAGTGCTTAGTAAGAACTTCTAATTAAATCTGATATACATGTGCACTCAATTTTTTTTAGGTGTTTGCCGTATCAAAATAGAGCATGTAGCCTTTGAATCTTTTTTAAAAATGAGAATTCTTTTTTTGGGTTTTTTTAGACATTTTGACTAAGAGTTCAGGATCTGATAATTGTTTAGAACCATTGTGCATTATATAATAATAAATTAAATATAGCAGCTTTCACTTGAGACTTCAGAAATGCTTCATGAATTCTTAGTTCTATTCACACCCTTTGGAGGAAGTTATTATTATCTCTGTTTTAACATGGAAACTGCAAGTGGCAAAACAAAATGTGGTAGTTGATGCTGCTTCCATGTACCTTTTTTCCAGGTGCTGTCACCCCTAAATATTCCTTCTCCTTCAATCAGTTTCTGAACTGAAATAGTTTTCCGTTCAGAAGATTGAAGCATTTTGCACTCAGAAGTCAATGACTAAGGCCATGACCACTTTTGAAGGCAGCAGGAGGCCATTTGAGTGGCTGGTTTCATTGCCACTGCAGTCAGTGCAACTAAAATGTAGGCGCTGAAGGGCTGGAGACTAGCCTCCATGCCCAAGCTGTTGGTGGCTGGGTGGCTGCTCTGCACTTGCTTTTTAGGAGCGAGGCAGCATGGTCTGACTAGTGGAACTGCTCGTCGGAATAAACTTGCTCACATGTGCAAGGGCTTGCAGGGCTCAGCCTTCAAATTGCAGGCATCTCTTTCCGCACGTTGCTTCCCATCTCGGTTTCGTGGGCCGAGCAGAGGTCAGGTGTTCTTAAACTGATAAAGGAGCTCGTGAGAGAGAAATTACTTGATCGTCCGTGTGATGAATAGCTGAAGAGAAATCAAGGAAAGCCGAGCTTCAGCTTGGCATGCAGTAAAAACACAAACGTATGTTTGTGCCAGACATCTGTGTTTGTTCCAAGGAAAGCCCTAGGAAAAAAGGCTCTGGCCTTTCTCCACCTGGAAGCTATGAAAAAAGCATGAGAGCTCAGTTTGCTTTATACTTAGTGTGTAATGTCCCAGGATACTGGAAGTGGAGCAGTGTATTTCCATTCAGACCCTGAGCTTTACGGATCACCAGGTGCATCGTGTAGATTCCAAGCCACTATGCTAAAGTGTGTCCTGGACAGTATTTCTTTTAGTACTTCTTGCCTTCTGGCAAGAAATAGAGAGGGTATGCCTTCATAGCATTGCGCTTCAGAACATTTATATATACATGTGACTACAGTGATCTCAAGAAGTTTGTAATGTTCTCAGTATACACAATTAAAGATTCTCAGTGAATTCTGCCGTTCCATTAAAAATCCACAGGCCTTTGATGTGATGCATGTCATGTTCCCTGTTCATTGGAATACAGGTGAATATTTGCTTCTAATCCCTTTGTGCTTTGTTGTTCCCTTAAAGATGAACAACACCTTCCTCTTCCTGTATAAAAAAGACCTCTGTGTAGGTTGCTTTGTTTATTTGCTTGCTTGTTTTACAGTTAAAAAATCCAGATCTTGCCTTCTCGACTGAGTGAGAACAAAGTAAAATTCCCATCACAGATCATAGTGTTCACTTTAAACTTTGCTTTTGCGAGCCTCTTATAAAGAAGTAGATGAGAAATTGTCTTTGATAAAGCATTCCTTTCTTCAATTATCTCTTGTAGGAATTCCCAGTTCACATCTCTTTATCATCCAAATGATTCTTCTACTAGAAAGGTTTCAAGCTCATTTTTTGTCTTTGTTAAATCACATTCTATTTACCATTGATATGAATGGAACCTTGAGACCTGGCTCATGTTTTGGCATCCTGAGATGTTACAGTGCCTCTGGACAAATCAGGAAAATTCCATAAAGGTGATTTATTTAACCATGTTTAGAGCATCTATAATGGTTTGCTTAATCTTGAAAATATATAACATAAAGATGGCCTTATATTAATCAGGTTGCTAGAAGAGGAGCAAGATTATAATCAAATGATAACTGCCCTCAATAAAAAAAGGAGCAGCCTGGTATATGAAAAAAATGGTAGAGTAGAGGCAGGAGGAAACAAAGCAGATGATATTCCTAGGTTTTGGGGATTTGGAGTTTTTTTTGGTGTTGTGGGTTTGGGGTATTTTTGTTGGTTTGTTTTTTTGCTTATGACACTTCAGCAGGTTTGGTTTAATTCCACAGAAAGTGATAGATTTGAAAAGTAAGGATGTTCCCCAGATTCCAGATGGGCTCTTGCAGGAGTTCCTAAACCAGGTTCTGGTTGAAGAAAAGACAGCTTAGCAATAGAAACAGAGCTGTAGCTGAGTAGACCTTATTTTCCAGTTTTAATATATCCTGTGTAAAACTACCAGGCTATTTCCTCAAACATCCTTAATAAAGTGAAACGTGGAATTTTCCAGAAATTATTGCATTGGCCCAGATTCTGCTGAGTGTATGTGTATGGGTTGTCACATAAGAAATCAATAGCTATGCGGCAGTCATGGGACTGCTCAATGTATAAGCATGTGCATTTTTTTTTCTGAAATTCAGGATGAAAATAAGAGATGGAGAGTGCCAGTGAGCAATGGGACCACTCTAGAGTTTCATAAAATTGTAACATGTTTTGATGGACATTTCAAGTGTTAATTTGGAAGGAAGTTAGATTTGTAAGTTCAAATGAGCTTGTAATATCAAAGAAAACTCATGTGCTGCACACAGCATGGAATTACCCATCTGCTGCTGGGTAGCCACTGCAGTGTGAGTCTTTAATATGAAAGCCGTAAGTTTGATGGAGACAGCTGAAGGCCAGCTTGAGTCCAGGATGGCCATAACCTTGCTCATTGGCGTTTGTCGACTTCTGTCAGCTCTCTCTTTGGCGCTGACATAAACATGGCGCTCTCAAGTTATAAACAGCTCTGTACCAATATAGTTTAGTTAACTTATTTTAGCTCTGAGAATGGCTGGACACTAATTGCTGTAACAGACTAGCTCCTGGCATAGTCTTTTAAACACATTTTACAGTAATATGAATATCTTGTCTATTTAAAGGCCATTTTTGGCTCTGGCTTGATACAATTTTAAGTCAGGTTAGAAGCTACTGGTTAGATAACTTAAAAAAAAGAGAAATACTCCCCTTCTAAAAGTCCAGGTATGAATGACACACTTCCTGGATGGCCAGGCCAAACTCTTCACATCTTTGGAACCTGTACTCCAGATATATGCATGGGCATCCAGTCAGCATGCCCAAGAAATTGCATGTCTAGCTACAGTTCTGGCACTGGTGCAATGGGTTGGTATGCCCCTGTGTAAAACAGTAGCCAACATTTATCCTCAGTTGCTTCAGTGTAAACATGGACTAGCTGTCTACCATCTTCAGTACCAAATCTAAAGCTGTGCGAAACAGATGGATGCAGTTTCAGAGCTGCATTTGAACCAGAATGCTTCCATTTTGAATGTAAAAGTGTTTTATTTGAATGAAAGCTGATATTTCATTAAAAATGGTTTTATTTTAAACAAAATTATTATTAGAAATAATTATGTAAAAAATATTACCTTTTCCTGCATAGAGGCAAGTATATATATTTTAGTAATACGTTTAAATTATGTCAGAAAGCATATTTTTGTAATGATTATTAGGAGTTACATGACAGTAGTTATTTCATTATTCATATTCAATATTAACAATTTATTAAACTGTAATAAAAGTACTCAGCCTCATCCATTGCAGTCTGAAAGTTAGGACTGTGAAATGTTATCCTTGAAACCTATTAAAGGTGCAGAGTTAGGAGAATGTAAAAAGAGGAGAAAGTTAGGATGATGTTTCTGAGAATCTAATGATGATAAAGGAAGACTATTTGTTAGACAGTATTTTTATTTTAGCTTCATTTGGATTCATTAGAAGTGCCTTACTGGTCTTCATATTGTGCCTGAGTTTGTACTGAAGTATAGTGTGGAGCGTCGAGAAGAGTTCTGCAGTTCTGGAACTAGAGTGAGACTTGGGTCTACATTTTGTCATGACCTTACCAGTTGCCAGCTTGGTGACACACCACATCTTTATATCGGTGCTGAGCTCAGTCTTTATCTGGTTTGTTTATTTTGGCTATAGACTGTTCAAAACAGGATCTTCCGCTGGCTTGGAACAAGAACAGCTGGGGTATGTGCTTGGTGACTGCAGGTCTTGTTTCTTGAATACACCTACAATGCAAATAAAAATAGTTACATTAGTAAATATAAACATTTCATATTCAGAAATCCCCAAATTCCAGCAACACCACCTCACCTCCTGCTGCTTTATTCCTGCCCTCTAGTGCAGTTGCCATCCAAACTCAACCTCAGTGGCATACTTCTGCCGTGAAGCCTGCAGTCCTGTGTTCTTCAGGTTTTGGCTTCCCAGCTAAAGCTGACTTTTCCTGGGCTCTGAACAAGGGGAGAAGGAGAAGAGGAGGGAGAGCGGAGCTCTCTGAAAATTGAGTCCCATATGCTGCACTGTGTCTTGTAGAGATGTTAAAGCAAGGTTTGTTGGACTAAGGGAAATTTATAAGCTTTGCCTTAATTTTGAGCTGGTGACCGCAGCATGCAGGAGAAAAGTGATATACCTTAAGCATTACATTAGGCTGGTGAAATAGCGAATAAATCACATGGGGCCCAGCCCATCGTACTGTCTTCACATCAGATAAGAGACGTGACTTGAGGGTCTTATGTCTAAAAAATGGTGCATTGCTTTGAAAAATATGAGTTATTTCCCATGCTGAAAACTGCCAAAGCTGGCTATTTAGAGTGAAGGCTAAAAATTTGCCTTCTTATAAAGTAATTTTTATGGCTAATAGATTCCAAAATTTAGGGGTTACTTTTGCTTGGTTTTATTTTATGAGGTAGTGTAACAATGAGAAGCTTGTAAACTGAAATTAACTGATACTTATTCCTGGAAATAGTATTAAATTCACCTCACAGATGCATACACCAGGGCAGAGAGACACCAGGAAGGGTAAAGGTGCTCAGGGTCTAAACTTGGTTGTGCTTGTGCCCAGGATCTTGCCATGACCTTTGGTACATCTCCTCCTCGGAAGGAAAAGGGAGGATAAGCACCTCTGCCATTTCTAAAATTACTGTGGCTAGGAAAATTAGCTACATCTCAGTTCCATCACTATTAAGCTCTGTTAACAAACCAGACTATTGGCCATTTTTGTAGAGTATTAGTAATTAACTAGGTAGCCTAATTATCAGAGCTACTTTGGCTTCCCAGGAGAAAACAATTAGAAATCCACTTCCACATATAATTTAAAATAAAAATACTGCACAAAGACAGATTTTATTGGCTTGGCCAATGGCTTGCAAATGAATAGTAGGATACAGTGCATTGCTGTTTGAAGTTGCGTTTGGTGGCTTTTAATAAGATCCCACTGTTTATGGATCAGATGGAGCATAATCTGTTTATTTACTTTTTCCTGCGCAAAGCATCACTTTAATGCCAGTCTGCTGAGACTGGCAGAGACACAGTTGCATCATTAGAGCAAAGGTGCCAAAAGGGATGTTTGGCTCTTTCAGATCTCCAGCTCTTCAATCCCGTTTATGCCAGCAGGCAATATTTATTAAATACTCTGAAAACCAATTTACTAGATTTAAATTACACTGGCAGCATAAAATTGCATGCGATTAGCAGAGAGCCCTGCCAGTATGAACACAGGACAGGTTACAGAAATCCATAAAGTCTGATTGCCATGCTAACCACAGATCTCAGCACCTCCCTTTCAGCATTCCCACATGAATAGGAACAGGTAGATCAGAGCTGGTGATCCTCTGCACTGTCTGGAGGAAATCCAGGTCCGGTTCAGACCTTGTGGAGATGTCCTGCCTGGGTGTATTAGCCTGAAGGGCAGAAGGGTGCACCTCTAGCTAAGGGCAGCTACCCACTTTATTGCAGGAATG
>NW_010269860.1:17758-51936 GCF_000690775.1 Eurypyga helias
GTGCTGGATAGGGGGTTCTCCTGTAAGCCTCTATTCAGGCACAGGATAGGGCCTTTACTACCATGGAGCAGAGATTATATTCCTCTCCCGCCTTGTGGTGGAGTCACGGATGGGGCTTGGTACCTCCTGGAGTTCTAGCTGTCATTCAGTGCTCTTGTAATGATGGGCAGAATCATGCTGGAAATATTTCTCAAGGGCTTGGAAGAGAAATGGCTCTCTGTGATGCTTCATGGCCTTTAAAACTGTTGCTTTTCACTGTTAAGGATGAAAATGCAGCTTGTTTCTGCTCTTGAGGGCATCATTAATCAGGTCTGACTGAATGCTCATCAGTTTAGTAGATTTATGTGTATTTATTGTCATTGTAACTTTTCATGTGCAGTTACATCCATTACATAGAGTCCCTGCAAACCTAGGCAGATGCAGATTCAAGGCTCCTCACGTGTATTTTTCCTTTGCTGAGTCAGAGGCAAATTTTACCGATCCCAGCCAGAGAGTCTGGGCTGGTTTTACAAATTAAAGCTTATATAATATTGATAAGGTTTGAAATAATAGGTTAGAGCACAAACTGAAATAAGAACCCAGTTCTGCTCAGCATTGTATGACTACATAGTAAGGAGAGTTTTACAGTCTAACAGGGGAATGTTTGTTTGGGAAATGTCACAATAGCAGAGTGATGTGTGCAAGATCTCACAGCAGACTGGTTGCAAATATTGGCGTGAACCTGTAATTCCTGCTTTCTGGGGCTGTTACCTTGTTTCTCTCCAGCTCTTCCTGCCAATACAGAGTTATCATCCATACGTGGATACACAGATGCCACACTGAACTGCAAAGCCAGATCTTCAACTCATTAAAAATCAGTTCTTTTTCATGATGCCAACAGGGCTATGCTGATTTAACGTATATGAGAACTTCTCACTATGTTTATGTTATTATCTAGTATTTTTAAGTTAGGGAACTCTAAAGTCAGGGCTTTCAAAATTCCCTGCCTAATTTAGGCATTAAATCTATGTGTGGGCTGAGTTTTGATGAGCAATTCCACTGGGAGCAGTGGTTGCCTGAATCCTTTGTAGCTCAAATCACTCATGTCATTGCCTACATATGAATGTGGGTGTTTAACTTCAGGCCACCTAGTCTGAAAAATTTGTCTCAAGTATTGCTGTTGGCTGCTAGACGTTTCAGTGTAGCCAAACGTTCCTGTTGCCTTTGTTCAGTTCACCCGTCCATCCTTCTGGGTTTTCTTCGTTATGGTGTGTAGCACTTACAGAAGTTTGACCTTGTGTTAACAGATAACCTTTGCAAAATTCAGTTTAACCTTTCCATAGGTTCAGAATAGGAATGGATCAGCTTCGATATTTGGAAGAACTGGACTTCATCCCACTGCTAACTTAAATGGTACAGGACAAATTGCCTATAAAAGTAAATTGGCAAATATGCCCTCCTTGAATTAAACATAAGGTTCTCAGGTTGGTTCTCATTCTCAAGTTGGCTTACTTCTAAAATCAGCCTATATCTGAGGATGGTTGCTTTCAGCTCAGTTGCCAATATCCTTTAGTTTTCAACAGTGCTTTGAAATGACCTCATAAGGTGATCTAATAACTTTTTACAAGGGGATGTGGAGACTGTAGGAACATGTCGAGCTGTATTTCGCTTACATCTGGATGTACTCTGCGACATATTAACGCCACAGACACATCTGCTATTCCTAAGGGGCTGAGAAAACTTCAGTCTTGGGCAGACGCAATAGACAGAGTTGACAGAGCAGACAAAGAATCACCACAAGTTACTGTATCAGGTGAGAGATGGATGCAGGGGAATTGAGCAGGCTTATTGAGGTGCTGTGTGATCTGCAAAGTCACACAGAACATGTGGCTGTGTTTAGTGACTTAGGAATAGGGCATAGACGATGATGCACTAAATACATATCCTGAAAAAAGGATTGACTGTTTATGGCTTAACTTCTGTCATTCTCCCAACAGCTTGGTCACCTCTATAATTCCACTGAGCTTGATCTCATATACAAGACCAAAAAGGTTATTAAAAACATAAGCAGTTGCTAGCTAAGTCATAGTTTTACCTAGAATTTCTGAAATACTAAATCCAGAGATTCAGTAATATTCTGTAGATGTTTGCACTCATTTTGATTTTAAACTCCTCAGCAGTTGTAATGTGCAGCTGACATTTCTGGCAAGGATTTGAAGTCTGGAAACAACTTTTGATGCCTGTCTTTTATAGTCATGTAACTTGTATCAGTACCACTTGCATTATTTTTGTAATAAACAATTTGCTTCTCCTTTTTGAAAACTTCTTCAGAGTTTTCTTTTCAGTTTGAAACGTAAATTGTCCGAGGTAGAGACTAATCATTCTGTTCTCTGCTTGTCTCATGTTTTCTACGCTCAATAACCAATAAACCAAGAATCTCTTCTCCCTTGTTCTCTTTCTTGGTCTTGTGTAAAATTCTTATTTTGTACCGTATGATTACAACTTGATTTGACCATCTATTTACTTTATTTGATCATTATCTTCCTACAGTTCTGTCTTCTTTTTTCTTTCGCTTCAAAGCTGCCTAATGAGAAGAATAAGAGCAATTAACAATGACAAGGTAGTGCATTATCACTTACAAAAAATTGAGTGGTTCAGTTTAGTGGTTTTGGTGGCCGCTAGTTCAGCACCTCTGTACCTGCAAGCCATCTCTTGCCAACACCTGAATTCTGAACTGTCTGTAGGTACGGGCAAAACCAGACATTTGCCTGAGATAGTAGTTTGCTCTGGAGCACCTGTGTGGTCACCTGTGCCAGAGCACTGCAAACTCAGGCTGGCTGCAGGTTTCCATGGAGCTGAAGATAGGGTGTTGATAGGCGGGGGGGTAGCACCTGCTGTTGGAGGTGAGCACAAGGCTTCTCCCCTACCCGATAGCAAAAAGAGCACCAAAAGCAAATCTGCACAGCTCTACCACTGGGTCTGTCACCCAGTTCTATCTGCATCTCTTGTCCTTCCAATAATAGGGGAATTAGGCTTTGTCTTGATCCGGACACGCATTTTTTTATTTCAGCCTGAAGTTTGAGGCTAAAACTTTCCAAAGCTCCTCAGAAAGTCCACAGCATAAAAATCGCAACTATTTTCAGTGTAATGAGGACCTAAATCCTTCAATCTTTTGAAATCTCCTCCCTAATACATATGTTCAGTTAAACCCCAGTAATACAGCCTTGTGGTTCTGGCAGTTTGCTTTTAAAGTTCACTCACCAATGAAAAGTTTCTTACAGAAACAGTCCCTGATGTGACTATAGGTTGGACTAGGGTGTCTGCAGTTTAGGGAAACTGTTCAGGGAATAAAACTGGGTGTGCTGTGGGCTAACTCTTCTCCCTTTGCAGGCAGGAATACAAACAGTCAAATGGAGCACCTTTCCATATCCTGAATAATTTTGACGTATATAATGCTCTAACGAGGCGATGGTTTGCAAATAAAGCGAAGATGTAAGCTTTTCCTCCAGTGGCTGACCTCAGCAATGAGGAGATGATCTTCTCAAGTCCCATGTAGGATGGCTAAAGCATGATGTAATTTCAGTAGATGCTGGTAACCCTCAGTTGTGGCATCAAGGGAGAGAACTGATGGGATGTGCTGGGCGGCTGGGTCCAGGCCTACAGGCTGCCAGCAGAGCTCTGTGGGACGAAACACTTTCTTTGGGTACAAACACAGCTGGTCAGACTTCCTGTATCAGAAATCCCTTCTCTTGCTGGTGTTAGAAGGATTTTCCTTTCTTCAGAGGTGACTTCTCCTCACAGGCTGCATTCCTACTGATGGACCAGGGCCTGTTTTCTGTCTCCTAGTCCAAATGACATAGCATGTGACAAAATTCTCTACCTCTGTTTGGACTCACATAGCACAAATAGTCAATATTGGCAGGACTGCAGCTGTGCTTCTTCTGCATGTGCTATATCTGCACTTAATTACAAGTTAAGTTTTATTTTTGATGGCTGCCAATCTGGCATTTTGTAAAAAGCTAAATTTAAATAAAAACATAAAGAATCATCTCTCAGAAGTCTCCAGTGCAGAGATGTTGCTCTGCATTTGTTGCATTTGTGGGGGTATGTCCAGTATTGTGTAATGGCATATTAGCTATAAGGCAATAGCAAAATATGTGTAGCATTCCAGCTATGCAAAGTACAACAATTTTGGTAGAAAAGGAGAGAATGGAAGGGATTGGAGATGGTTTTAGGATCAACTGTCTAGTGGCAACTGGGTAACATTTAATTTCCTAAACTACACTGATCCAGCTTTCTGAAAATAAGTCAAAGAAAGGATAATTTTCACATTTCATTTAGATTATAGAAAGACCTTGTAAATTAATTTATTGGTAGTCAGGTAAAGTTTAATTACACTATGCAAAGAGAAGGTGGCATCTTTCTCAGTACTGCTCCCCTGTGGGTAACTTTCAGAAACAGATTCAGAACATCGTTAAATCATAGACTCTAGAGACTGAATTGGCTCTGTGACCATTTATAATCCCATTAACAAGGAATAGATAAACAAACGCACAAGCAAATCCCAAGCCCCATCCAAATTGTCAACACAGACAAAAAAATGCATTAAACTGCCATAAAGTTTTCTTTAATGAAGAGGATGCACTGAAGTAAATGCCACAGAATTGCTTCTTTTAGCAAACTGTAGGTATTAGCATATTTAGGATTTGAGGTTTTTTTCTGAAGCGCCTGATAGTCCCCAATATCTTTCCAATCAACTCCCTGTTATTGTTCTCCCATTTTTTGCAAAACACAAACAAGAAAATGAAAAGCATTACAACATTTCATCATATGCAGCAGGATTTAAAGCTGCTTTGAAGAAATTGCACCTCATTATCTGGAAATACAGCTATCCAGTCTGAAAACAGCCCAAGATGATAAAATGCAGCAACTTGTCTATTTAGAAACACAAGCAACCGTAAGTTTATTTCCCTAGTGCTCTGTTCTCCCTTGGTTCCCCACTGAATACAAAATGAACTTCAAGATTTCTGACTTATATTCAAAACCTTACAGAGGATTAGGTGTATTTTTTTTCTTAGCTGTAACAGGGACATACTATATTAAGTAGTTTGCAAAGTCATACCTGGATAGTCCCTCCCCTAGCACCATTGAGGAAGCAAAATACAAAGACCAGATTGAGTGATGACTTTTGGGCAAGTTCACAAAGCAAGCCAGGAATGGAGCCAAATCTTGTGACATCCACTAGTTTCATAGCAGCCAAATCACACTGGCTGCCAAAGCTACTCAAGTAAGCACATCTTTCTTTACAAGCATCATCTTTTATAAGAACTTCTACCATAACAGTGAAATTTTTAATCTCAGGACTCAAACAGGATATTCTTTTATGTCAGTTGCAAAATTCATTTTAGCAAGCAATTAGAATATCAGCCCAGGAAGGTCTGTCACACGTGCTTGTTCCTTTGATTTAGTTTTCCAACAACCAACATATTTTTCCAAAGTCTCAGGCCTAAGAAGGAGAAGAAAGAAGAAGAGAACATGTGGGAGAAAATAATTATTTCCTTAAAAATCATGTGTCATTGAGACAGCACAGACTTGAAGGTACTACGCATGGCTAGATTAATAGTGAGGGTCAGAATTTTGTGAAATGTTACTTATTGTTCCAAGAATGTGTCATTTGGTCATCTTGAAACCCTTTTACATCTTATCTTCTCCAATTTGAAACTTGAACCTGAAAAGTTTCCTGTTTACCTCTTGGTTTTGTGTCGATGTTTGATGTGTGTATCTACATCTGCATCTTCATGCCTATGTGGGCTGATGGCCCCTTATAGGCCTACTTGTACAGACAGTTTCCCAGCTAAATGGATATGTACACAAACCTGTTTTTCAACTGTACTTTTAGAAGAGGACTTAGGAGATCAACTTCTTAGTTGCTATAAATTTGGTCAGCAAAGGTTTACTGAACAGACACTGGTTATCCTTCCCATGTGCCCTGGACAGTACACAGAACCCAAATCATGTGATGTAGCCTTCAACATTGACATAGGGGCTGCATCTTACTCAGTGATTGTAGAAATATATAAATATTTGTCTTCCATAAGCTACATTAAGGAGGTAAATGCTTACCTTAATTGGGAATGAAGTGCAGCAGCTGAGTGTCAGGACAGAGGTACTTTTAAAGGGATATACACTTTCATCTTCAACCTAACTGTTACTTATGGTTGTTTTATTAATCAGCTAAGTACGTTGCCTAGGTGTGTTGATGAGCTAGTACTTAAAAAATTAGAGAACTGTGTTTATAATCCATATTGTTATTAATAAAAAACACATATGACTGAGACAAAGCTTGGGTCACATGAATATGTAACTGTATTATAACAGATCTGCCAAGAGGTTTGCAGGATTGTAGACAGAAGATGAAGTAATTAATTAAGGAATTACAACCACAAGGTGAAAAGTCCCTGAAGATAAGTATGTAAAGAGCTATTTTAGGGAAAGGATCTAGAGTTTCTGTATCTGAATAATTCTATGCAAATCTTCAAAGGCAATGCTTGTGTGCGTGTGAATATATTTTCCCTCTTGCGTAAGTGCTCTTAATACTGGGGTCTCAGATTTTTTGTCACAGACCCTGAAAAACTCAGAGGCTGTTCCCATATGATGCTCTTCATCGAAGCAGGCTTATACACATCAACGGTTGTTGATCAGGAGTCAATGTGCCTAGAAGTTACAGGTGAAGAGCTTTCAGGTGGTGAAGATCAGGATAAATTTTTGCTCAGGGCAAGAAGGGCTGAATGTAAGATAAGAGAGTGTAGAACATGGACCCCTTGGCTAATGTGAGGAAAGTCATCTCTTTCCAGACCTCTGCTTAAAGACCTCTTTAAATCACTAGTGCAGTATACATAAAAAAATCTAACCCAAGTTCATAGAGAATAAGACCTACCAGACTATGGCTTTCTGGACTCGTCCAATAACTAAATACCATATTTTGATGTATTTTGATATATTGTGTGATGCTTTCTATTCTTTGGTTGTGCTGGTGTGAGAAAAAGGGATTAAAATAAATTTCTTTAGTGTATGGGTGTCCTCTTCCCCTTCAAATTAAAATATTCTATTTGTACTTTTCACAGGATTAAATGCTTGGCTTAAGACACCTGAAATATCTTGCAGTCTGCACACACACCCACGCACACAAAATGTGATCTTATGTAATACATATACAAACGTTCTCATTATTGTTTCTATCTCTTTTAATAGCTTCCATTGTTATTAGGAAAAATCCGTATGTGCACTGGCAGTTGCATGCTTAGTCTATTTATTTTGTTAACGCTTCTCTTATGTTTATTTATTTTTATTTTAAGAAGGAAAATAGATTTGTTTTAATTTGATGACCTCCCTATTATGTTCAACATGCATCTTTCCACTCTTTTTTCATAGTAGATAATACCTCTTAGCCACCAAATTAGAATATTTCCACATTCTAGTCTATTTTAAGTGACATTAATAGTGATCTATGGCTTGTTTTAGATAACAGGAGGTTGAGAGGAACATTTTAAGAGGATTTTCTACCATTTGTAAAGCAAGCAAGGAAACAAACCCACAAATAAAACAGAACAAAAGATAAACAAGAATAATTTCCTGTTTTCCTTCCTCTAATTCCTGGCAAGTTGCAATATTTTATGCTTTCGTGGGTATTTCAGTGAAGGCTTCTGCTTGTTTAGGAAATAACTTTCTCCTGATCCTGAGATGGAAAAAGTCAGACTACAGAGACAATGTGTGTTCCTTAAACATAGTAAATTAAAGAACAAGTAGTAGTGGCCAAGTATTGCAATACTAGAAAGCAGAAAAAATAACTAATTGCAGTTCTTACGAGATTTCTCTTTTGAACATCAGAGATGTTAAAACATTTGCCTGTCTTACGCGTCATTTGTATAAGATGTTTTTGGAGCACGGCTGCTGTTGATGGTTGGTTTATGTTTGGTAATTTGCAGCACACACTGATGTGAACCTGGAAGGACTGCTGTGTAACATGTCATGAACCATCGGAGAAGCACACCCTTGGCATGGGCTCAATGATAGGGGACCCATAATCAAACTCGAGCAAAATGGTTCTATTAGCAAAAAATTACCATTTATTATGATCTATATTTTCACACATTTTTAATGGAAGTTCCTGTTGCCATCCAAACACGCTTTTTTCACCCCAGATAGTAGAAGCCCAGTCTTGGGCATATGGCCAGGGTCGGGTTGTGAATGCGATATCTTCAATATCCCAGCCTACCTAGTTCCCTGCAGCCTTTCACCCCGAATGTACCTAATTCCTTCAGAATGTTATGGCGTTTTTCCCATTGGTGAGGATGGGACAATCTACTCTAAGTCTCAGCTATGCAGCTCAGATGAATATTAAGATCCAAGTCAACAGCCACAGTCAGAAAGTTTAGGAGGTGTTCTACAGACAAAGTACATAGCTGCAAAAAAACTCCAGGCAGGTAATTTTCGACAATCTGAGTAGCCCGCTCTGTGAAATGAGAGCATGAATTTCTGCAGTCAGCTAGGCACATTCTGTTCACCAGACTGTCATATCTAAATCTGAATCAGCTCCGTACACAGAAACGAGCTGTGCTGCCTCCTAACACTAATTGTAAATGGAGCTATTACCGAGCCAGGGAAGTCATTACAGTGGCTCTTTGTCTAAGTCATCAGGCAGCCTGTAAAACATGCCATGTTTATGGTGGTAAGTGTTGTATGGCTGTAAGAGCCATACATCATGCCTGTCGATCTGGAGAGGCACCTGCTGACTGTTCATATGCCAGCTTGTAAAAAAGGTATGCAAACGGCTTAGCTACAAAATCTTCCTTTTATGTTTAATGAATCCGATTAGAACTGTGGTCTGTGACCCTGCAAGTAATAGTTAAAGAGGCTGTCCTTTTAAGAACATAGGCAAGAAAAATAAATCCTTTGCCCAGTTCATAATTGGTTCAAGGTCAGAAAATTTTAGGCTCATGCGACTCTTAAATTGTCAAGCTCTATTTGTATGTAAACCACCTTTTGGTGCTCTGAGCCCCAGACAAAACCCTACAGAACCTACTACTCCAAGTATGTGTCTAAGGAGAAGAGGCAGTGCAGTAAGCCAAAGATACATATCCCCTGGCCTACCATAGAATTCCATGAGGTTGGCAGTGGCCCACCTCTCTAGCCTGTCAAGGTCCCTCTGGATGGCATCCCTTCTCTCCAGCGTGTCGACCGCGCCACACAGCTTGGTGTCGTCGGCAAACTTGCTGAGGGTGCACTCAATGCCGTCATCCATGTCACCGACAAAGATGTTAAACAGCACAGGCCCCAACACCGACCCCTGAGGAACGCCACTCGTCACCGATCTCCACTCGGACATCGAGCCATTGACCACCACTCTCTGCGTGCGGCCATCCAGCCAGTTCTTTATCCACGGAGCGGTCCGTCTGTCAAATCCGTGTCTCTCCAGTTTCGAGACAAGGATGTCGTGCGGGACAGTGTCGAAGGCTTGGCACAAGTCCAAGTAGATGATGTCAGTTGCCCGTCCTCTATCCACCAGGGTCGTGACCCCATTGTAGAAGGCCACCAAGTTAGTCAGGCACGATCTGCCCTTGGTGAAGCCATGCTGGCTGTCACCAATCACCTCCTCATTGTCCATGTGCCTTAGCATGGCTTCTAGGAGGATCTGCTCCATGACCTTGCCAGGCACAGAGGTGAGACTGACTGGCCTGTAGTTTCCACAATCATCTGTAGTGGTTCCAACCTCCTGCACAGCTCCTGCTTGCCTTTTGGCCCTGTGGTAATTAAGTGTATGGGTGACAGATTTGCTGCTCTGGAGCCCCCATCCAACGCCTTCCATTGTGTGGCACAACGAAAGGTTGTGTTACCTTGGATCTCAGCTCTGCAAGTATGCCGCTGGGGCCTCCCCTCTTCTTGCCCACCTTGGTTTCTGGGGTCATAACAAGGTTCAGACCTAAGAGAGCCAACACTTTTTGCAGAGAAAACATGTTTTAGGAAAAGCTGTGAGTGTCCTTGATTTCTGTATTTCATGCAGAGGTGCTTGAGGACACATATAAATATCTGCAAGGAGTGTTTATGGGACACATAAAGCTCTGTCCTGGCTTTCATGCTCACTCATCCTTAACCCCTCTAGAATTAAGAGATATACATAATAAATGATTAATTATGAGCAATTATCTCTGGAGGATTTTTTAATCTTATCAAAGCATAGTGTATGTCAATCATATGCAAAGTCTCAAATGGAATTACTTCTCATAATCAACCACTCTTAAGTTTGTTTCTCATTTTTACTGTGTCATTTTAAAAGGAGAACTGTTTCTCAGTGCCTCTTTTGCAAACTGGGAGAAAGAAAGAATGTATTTTTAAATCCATCTTCAGGACTCAGAGCCATCAGCTTAACAGCCTCTGGGGTCTTAGGATTTCCAATAAACTTTCATCAACAGAAAATCAATCACTTCAGGGAAAGATATCTATCCCAGTGGTTGTATTCAAACAGAAGAGAGGTAACACGTATTAAATTTTAGATGCCTTATCATGTGGCACAGTAAGAATGGAGCTAATCTGCATAACCTATTGCAGCAATAGCCTGTGACACAGCAAAGTGTACTGTTAACTTAAATAATAATATTTCTGAATGTATAACAGATTACCAGATAGCCTTTGAGAAAAGTATGTTTAAAAAAAAAAAAAAATTAAACTTTTTAGGCTAAAAATGGAGAAGACATCCAGTAATTATCAAGGTTCATGGAAAGTGACTTGAAATTTTCCATTGTGAATTGCTAATACACATGTAGGGACCCTAGTATTGAAAACTTGATGAAAAGTAGGCATAAAAGACTTGCTAAAACAACATTAGGGAGTAAGTATGCAGCCTGAATTGTACAGCTTCCATTAAAGGTAATGGGTCTCTCAATATGTATTTCTCGCATTGGAAACGTGCCCTTGATAGCTTCATTTAATCTCAACAAAAGAAATTTCAAACTTCAGATGGAAACGTGCTTAGTATTATGCTGTACAAGAACAAATGGGAAAAACCTTAATTGTGTTAACTTTCTCAGAATATAACACTAATGCGGAGCACAGCCCCCCAGACAGGATTGCCCAGGCTGGGGGCTGCCTCCTTGCTGAGCCACATGCCCATGTTTCCTTACCCTGACACGGGTGATGACACTGCACCGTGGCCCAGGAAACACGCTTGGACCTTTAACTAGAGGCTAGAAGGAAAGGAGTGGTTGTACTTGACCCGGATGATTGGTGCTGGGTATTGTACTCGGCCAGTTTCTCCGCACATCAGTCCCACTCTATCGACGCGTGGGCTGGTGACTACGAAAGAAGGAGGGAAAGGCTCCAGTGGGAATTTGTAAAGGAGGAACCTTGTAAGGTGTAAAAACACTCTGGGGCCCCAGTAGGATGCTGAGGAGGTCTGTGGAACTGTGCAGACATTAAGTCAGCAGCTGGAGACTTGCTTCCATTCAAGCCAGCAACTTCTTCATCTTGGTTTTCTTTAAGCGAGAAGTGTAGAAGGGAGATACATTAGAAACTCCATCAAAGATTCCCAGTCCCTTCTGGTGATCGAGCTGGGGTTTTCCTCTTGCACTGTGCAGCTGTGGTGAACAGCATTGCACGAGAGATATTCAAGGCTAGCACTGCATTTTCACAGGCATGGAGGAGAGCCAGGGGTAGGGTCTGCTGAAGGGTAAGGTGTCCTGGGGGACAACTCCCTTGAGTGTCTGCAGAAAAGAAGCATTTTTCTCCTGCAAAATTCAGATACCATTTATGGCTTAATATGTATTTCAGTTCAACCTAGAGCTTATTATCAGGACTTGAAAAAGCCTCTACTGATTTGGCAGGACTTTCAACCAATTGTGTTGAAGACTTTATTCCTATGTAAAACTGTATGTACTCCAGGTATGTTCATACAGCACTGTTTCCAATCAGGTCCTACCCACATCAAGACCCGCAATGGCAAGAACATACCATGAAAAAACTTGTAATTTATTTAGCTTTATGTCTTTCTGGTGCTATAACTCATAAAAATGGTACAAATCTTCTTTTACATAAACAAAAAGAAGTTCAATTTCTCTTTGTTTCCTCGCTCCCTGTAGTAAAGCAATGTTTGAAACAATCCTGTTCATATTGTCAAAAAATAAAATACAAAACCAAAATGGGTATGCGAAAGGTCACCAAATCTGGAAACTTTTAGTTCAAGATGTGTTTCCTTAGAAATTTATGAGTGCATAGAAACAAGGTGTCAGAATGACAATACATGTGGGCTATTAAATTTCAGTATAGTAATGGTGTTCTTGCTAGAATTATATCTCATTTTTTCAGTAGTTCATTTAAGCCTTGGCACTTTAAATAATTAAATTACAAAATGAATAAATTAAGGTGGATATGATATTGACCTATATTTTTTTAAGAAATCATTTATTTTGTACCACATGAGTATGTCAGTGAAGCAATCAGAGAAGCACAGTTCAGCCTGTTCTCAGCGTGCACAGTGTGTTCATACATGCAATGAAAGCAACATCAAACTCCGTGTCTTTTCAACAGATATGGTCTGTAGCCAAGATCCTCAGTAATGCAGGTGCAACTGGAATATCCAATGATGACTTGGCCACATGTATACGAATTGCCAGAACCTAATATTGGCAAAAGGAATGGAAAGGTTCCACCTGCGTTTTATATGTGACAGGTGCGACTCAGTCTGTTGACTCACAGTAGCAAATGCAGCATCATTATAAACTCTGCCATGTTCTTTGTTAAGAGCCTTCATGCTGCGCTTGCAGGGGAGGGGGCAATGCACAGGTTTTGCCGTTTTCCTTTGCGCTAAATACTTTTAATTCTCTTCCAGCAAAGGCAGAATGCTAGAAGGTGGGAGGTGAAAGATTGAAGCAAGGTTTCAGATCCCAAAGTCCTGCATGCAGATACATGTTCTTAAGTCTTGGAATGACCAACTTCCATTCTATATTTTCCATTTTCAGGAAAATTTTGCAGCCTGGAAATGTTAGCAATCAGTATTTTAAGGGCGTCTTTCAGGATTCCTTTGTAAGGACAGTGTGTAACTAACTGCAGTTGGTGGTCAGATGAGCAGAGCATGAAGCATTAATGAAATGGAGTGATATTAAAAGTCACTGTCTTGGTAACTGTTTTTCACTAAAGGTCAGACTGTGTGTGGAAGCCTCTAACTTATGGACCATGTGGAAGTGACTCTGCCTGCCACAAGTGAAGTGAGACAGGTCCTTACAAGTCCTTCTTGAAGAGTAGCAATTTCATATATAGATAAGAGGCATCCCTGTCATTTTCCTACTTTTTCCAGTAACACTAGCAGGGTATGGAGAAAGACAAAGCCCCATTTTAAAGAAAGTCAGATATTTCCCACAGCCTGAGTAACTCCACATCTTTCTTCCTAGAGGCTATTTCCTCAGACATGTATGTTAACCTGCTGTATTTTAGTTATGTTATTATTATTATTGAAATTCTGGTCTCATCTCTGGTGAATGATTATATTTTGACCTCTAAATTTCCCATTCAGTTCTAGTTTTCTGTGTGCTCTGGTTTAACCCCAGCTGGCAACTAAGCACCACACAGCCACTCGCTCACACCCCCCATGATGGAATGGGGGAGAGAATTGGAAGAGTAAAAATAGCAAAACTTGTGGCTTGAGAGTTGAGTTGAATAAATAAAGCAAAAGCTGAGCACACAAGCAAAGCAAAACAAGGAATTCATTCACCACTTCCCATGGCAGGCAGGTATTCAGCCATGTCCAGGAAAGCAGGTCTCTTTCATGTGTAACTCTTACTTGGGAAGACAAATGCCATCGCTCCAAATGTCCCCTCTTCTTTCTTCCCCCAGATTTATATGGTGAGAATGATGCCACATGGTCTGACCCCTTTGGAAAGCTGGGGTCAGCTGTCACGCTGTGCCCCTCCCAACCTCTTGTGCACTTGCAGCCTATTCACTGGTGGGGTGGGGTGAGAAGCAGAAAAGGCCTTGACTCTGTAAGCACTGCTCAGCAATAATGAAAACATCCCTGTATTATCAATACTGTTCCCAGAACAAATCCAAAACAGAACCCTGTATTAGCTACTATGAAGAAAATTAACTCTATCCTAGCCAAAACCTGTTGAACGGTTGTCATATATCATGCCAGAGCTGCCTGAATTGTAGTGGTAGATTAAATAATCCCTACAAACCACATTGCTATAACGGTTTCTAAAGCAGATTAGGACCTTTTAGTGATGAAAAGCAATTGTAAACTGCAGTTATGATTGTCATCCAGAACTTAGTAGTTATTGTAACAGAATGAAGAAAAAAAAAAGCTATATAATGGCAACTGACATGATTATGTGATGTGTTGATCTTCGGTAACAAACACAGCTGCTTTTTCATGTGTGAAGGTACAGAAATAATGTCTGAATCAGAGTAAAATTTCACTGTCATGCTCTAGAGGTACTAACTTGTATTTCTTGATTACGTTTAACATTAATAAGGACCCAGAAGCAGAGCAAGTGCAAAAGTATTATCCCACAAGATATTCTGGATTTTAAAATGTGCTTTTTTCCCCTCAATTACAATGAAAATCTCAGTCTAGAAATTCTGATCTAATTTATTCTGAAACTCTGAATGGCTGTATTTTAATAATACTGAAGCAGTATATTATATTAAACAAAAATTAAGTATAATATGTAAATTAAATGAAACATTTTAAGTTAAAGTTAATAACAAAACACAAGGTTTCAATACAATTGAATCAAAGCAAAAGGTGAAACGTAATTCAATTTGATAATTTTCTCTCAATTTTGGGGTGAAAATTGGCATGTGTGTATTTTAATTCAACATTTCCCAATGTGAAACATTTATCTTGAAAATGCTTTTGACCATACATTGTTATGAAAACATGAACATTAGAATAAGTCTTTGCTTTGTTCCTTCACTCTACGTAACAGTGAATATTTGACTCTGCCTGGCAGTGACTGCAAAGCATTACTGTTGGCAGGTCTCCCTTACAGCAGAGAAGACACGTCTCAATCAAATTCCTGTAGGCTATGTGCCAGTATCCGAAACTCTACTTAATTTAGATGCAGGTATAAATGGAAGCAGCAACCAAGGTCTTTCCTCATCATTACATCTTTTCTTCATATAAAGTTAGTGCTGTGCGAAGCTGGAGTATGAAATTACAATGTGGGGGTGTACACGACTCTGTCTACACTAGGGAAGAAGAAGGAAATGGGTGTGTGGCCTTATCTGGTCTTATATTTTGGAAACATAAGTACCAGACTGAGTGATATCAGTAGAATGAGCGTACAGAGTAATGAGTAAGAGTATAGATGCTTTTTTTTAACCAGTAAATCTAACTTTAAGCTAGGTACTCCGAACTACCTCCTTGTGTAGACATTTTTATGAGCAATAAGAGAGGTAGCTTACTTAGAAATGTGCTTCCTAAGCTGTTTTGCTCTCAAAGCTATTTTGAAAGCTTAATGTCTTTGAAATGGGTTGAGGTACTTCATTCATATTTGTGGCATTAATAAACTTCTCATAGAAAGCAATTGTGGAATGGCATGTGTTCATACCATTCTAACCTGTGCAGCCATACTACCATTCTAACTTGCGCAGCCTACTCTTTAGACCCAATTCCCTCAGTTCAGGGTTCACACAGGGCCACTGGCAATATTATCTTGTGGCTACATGTACCCTAATGCTTAATATGCCATCCCTCTGCCAGTCTCAAGATAGACTAGCATCAAGCAGCTGCCACCAGCAGCTGTGGGCATTCAGCACCTCTGAAAATTAACTGCAGGGTATCTTAAGTCTGATATTCCAAAAGTGGTGAATCATAAATTAGAAGCTGCAGTTGAAAACACAGCTCTAGTTCTTGAATTTTTCATAAGAACTACTACAATTAAAGCTATGAAGTAGATAAAAATAAGTGGGAAAAATCAAAAGACTTGCTGTACCCACTTGAAAAGGAGAATTCATATGAATGATGCTCACTCTAATTGTTTCAAGTAACATCTTAAAAGTAATGTTGATAATTTTGAAATAATAAATAAGATTAGTAAATTACCAGTTGAGTGAAGCCACAGTGTGAGGTCAACAGCTAATGTGGCACCACACTAAACAGCAAAATGAACAAATTTGTTGGTTAAAAGTTTGATAAACCTACTGGGGGTTTGGCAAGAAAAGCTGAACATCAGTGGCAGTTAAATTGGGATAGAAATACCTGAAAAAAAAAATTAATGCAGAAAACTAAGAACAGAAATGCCTCATTCACCCAATTTCACCTTACAGTTTCTTACCCAAGATCCTACATGCTTATCACATAATATACAGCCGAGATATCTGTTTCTACTCAATAACAGAGTTTAAGCAGATAGTGGGACATAGCCCCATTTCTAAATTAATATTGGTACTCATTTTGGTGTCAAATATCATCAAGAGTATGGCTAGAATCATATCTCATATCAGAAACTATGCCACGCAAGTTGTAAAGCAACAGCTCCAGGTATAGATAATGCCCTTTCCTCCAATCAAACTTTGTAAATAAGACATACTTAAGCTTCCAGGGTCACTGGGACAACATTCAAATCAGTTCATGTCACTGGGCTGTCTTAAAGTTCCCTGACTTTTCTTCTAAAAACTTCATGGATGTGTCCACATTAGAGGTTTAGTTTTTACTGGTTTAGGAGTTAATCTCCCCATTGTCCCCATTTAGCAATCTTTCACAACATGGACTAGTCTCAGTGTTAAAAGTGGTTTTCTTTTGGATGGAACTAAACCAGGAGACATGTTCCAGTCATGCTTCAAATGCAGTGGGCTTAGTGCATGGGGCCAGACTAGAACTAGTTTGAAGTAAAAGCTCTCTGAAGGGCAGCTACTGAAGTATCAGTTCCTAAGCACCAGCTGTTTATGTCTACAAATCTTCTCTTATTGACCTGCGTTACTTGATAATGTAGACATAGCTTGTCTGTCCATCTGCATTGCTGCTGGAGATTGTGAGCCAGGCTGCCTATAATTCCTAGCCTGCCTGGCTGCATGCAGCATCAAGACCCTTCTAGGACCTTTTTTGCTTCTGCCGGATGTGCAGAGGATATACTGAGCCTTGCAATAGCCTTCCCTTGAGCCCGCTTTGGATACCAGGCAAGCTGGGGTTCCAAAGGCAGTAGATGTAAGACTGGGAGTCTTTGTTCTGGCTCCACATGGACTTGCACCAAGTTTTCTGGACCTATGTGTTCCCCTTGTCCACTGCAGCTGAAGAAAGGAATAAGAGTGGTGAGTGTTCAAGGTCTCTGCAGGTACATGGATAGTGGAGATGATGCTTGTGATTGTGGGCAAACTCTGCATCTGCTGAACTTCCTTGGATATGCTCTCATCTTTTTGTGATTTCTGCTAGCAAAGAGATTTCTGGAGAGGTTTTCCTCATATGCTGTTATTGAATCTTTCTGGCATCTGCCACATATGAGAAGCTGCTGGCCAGTGCAAAAGTTGTGTGGGCTTGATGAGAAAAGTGCCTTCTGGGAATTGACTGTTGGACTATTTCTGTCCCTACAGCCCATACATCAGCAGTGAACATTTAAAACATAGTGGAGGTCTTTTCTTGGTGCCTGTGAATTTTGAGGAATATGAGTTACTGATCTATTTCCTGTGGGTTTGTGTGTGTGTGTGTGGTTTTTTTGTTTGTTTGTATGTTTTTGTTTTGTTTGTTTGTTTTTCCTTTAGAACACTAAGTATTACTTTCCTTGGGTCTTTCTTTTGTAAGATGGTAGCATTAATAGATTGCACCTCCTCCTAGCAGCCCATGAATGTTAGTATTTTAATGTTTATTCTCTTATCCCACTTCACTGTCAAAAAAGTAGTATTTAGCAGGACAATTAATTTAGTGTAATGTATTAAAGTAGTACTATCTCAGAATAAACACATCATGCTTCTCATGAATGATATGAAATTTAGAAAGGAACCAGATGCTAGAAAGGAAAGGAAAAAAAAAAAAAAGAAACAAATAATCATGGACACCCAGAAGACAGATTGATGTAAATTGGTGTAAGCTTCATTGGAACAAAAGGGAAAGAAAATCAGTTTGCATAAATAACACTTTCTCCTTGCATCTTGATGTTGTTCAGATGCATGTATATGGGACCGGATGGTGGAGTCTTTCATTTCTTTGGAGAGGGAAGGTTGTGCGCACACTGAAGGACAGAAGATAACAAAATGAAACAGCCCTGTATCAGTGCCTCTGCTAGTACTCCCTCAGCCCAAGGAAACTGTAAGCATATGTATGAAAACAAATGCAAAACATTTGCAAGCTTTCTTTCTCCATTTCTCACAGAAATTAGAGAACAGTGGGATGGGATGGAGCTCAAAAGGTCAGACTGAGAAATTTGCAGCCAAAAATATGTGGTGGTTCCTTCCACAGAGAATTAAAAATAAGGGAATAGATTAAAAGCCAAAACTGCTCATGAATGATTTGGACAGAATTAAATATTCCTCACACTTGTGTTTTATGTGCTTTGCACTGATACCCTGGGACAAGAGGTACTGGAGCCGTGACCACTACACATCAGTGTTACACCAGTGCTTGTCCCTTTCTTTTTTCTGAGGGAGGTAGGCCTGTAAAACAAGAAACACCAATGTGGAAAATTAGCAGACAACCTACTTCACTGTGTTTAACTGATTTAGTTCTTTTCATGGTAGTACAGTGCAACATTTACTGCTACACTGCATGCAGAAATTCCTTTTGCTTTCTGTCATCATAAACAAAATTAAATATTCTTTCTTTGGCTTTTTGACATCATAGCAGAAAAGGACACGATATTGTCCTGCAATCAGTTTGCATTACATTGAGGAGATCAGCAGTATGTATGAACTGAGGTAGCGAGCTGTAAATCCCCTTCCAGCTAACAAAAAATTTTTCAAATTTCTTGTAAGGAACCTTTACCAATAACATTTTTCCTCTGATGGCAAAACCATCACACTATACTTATGCATTTGCTATTGTTTTATTTTGGAATTCACAATAAGTGGGGCTCTCACAAGCACTCTGTGTTGACCTCATTCAAATCCTATTGGCATTACATGGCTGCAAGGACACGCCACTTTGGAAAAAAATCCACTTCAGAATCACTTAAGCTGTATTTCCACATGACAGTAAATCTAATTTTAAGGTGCACTGTAGAGAATCAAAACGCCACGGCCACATGACATAAAGCACTGAACCTGTACAATGTCTCCCTGTCAGTCCAAGTTGCTCAAAAACATTAAAGGGGCACCTTTGGTCCAGCAAGCTTTATATCAGAGAGGCGCCGTCTGCCTGTTCATAGCTGAGGAAAAGCTGAAATGCAGCTCAAGATGTAAGCCCCGTGATGTTGAGGCTTACGTTGGTTGTTCTGGGTAGCTGTAGAAAATGAGTCCTTGCATTTGGTCTGATGAGGATATGGACTAGGAGCTGGGTGAGCATGTGCTGTTAGTGGTCCATAAGAGCGACTGTGGAGCCACACCCCTGTGCAACAGGAACGAAGACCTCGTGTGCTACACCGTGTATCAGGTTCACCTACCATCTCACCTGTCAGAAAGAGTGAGGTCTTGGCAGGTTTATGGCAGTGTCACGGGAGTGAAGGAAAGAATCATTTTGGGTCAAAACTGAGAAGAATCACACCGTGACTCCAGTGCTGTGGTGCTGTACATGCTGAGTATATCTTTAGAATTTAATCTACTTTATTGACTACAAAAGGATCATCTAATGCAGTAGAGTCATGCCAACTGTCAAAAAATAATCTGAGTAGTAGTCAGTGAGCTAGAGTATGATCTGCTCCGTTTGTCAAATTTGTGAAGTGAGGGCACTTTCTCGCATTCCCTCTGCCTAGATCCATTGTAATAAATTTGGATTGCATGTCAATTACTGCAATTTATGACTACCCATCTCTCCATTCTGAATATGTAAGTGATTTTAATTTAAGGCTTCCTTACTGTACAATATTTATTATCAGTTCTCTGTTTTAACCAGCATTGAGATAACTGCTATTTTACACTCTTCTAATGTCTTCTCTTTTCAAGGTCATCAGTTTTGCGACATCGCTGAAAATGAAGTAGGACGTATGGTTCTGTTTAATCAAATTTCATGCTCTGTTGCCTCCTTCTTATGGCCTCTGTGCTAATTGATCAAGTTTTCAATTAAAGTCCTCCATCTTTGTTTTAATTCTTTGTTAAGGTTTTTATTCCATTACATGGTTTCATGAAATCTAAGTTGTTACAAGTGCAAACTGTCTCTGCCTTTCCAACTGTCTAGTTACAATGATTTAGCTATATAGTTCTCATTTCCCCTTTCTTATTATTAAAACTCTCAGTGGACTAGCTTAATCTGTTGGATTTGGACTTAAAGTCCAAAAATTTGATTCATCCATCAAAATGAGATTAGTTTACCTCATGAATTGTCATGGCTAAAAATGTCTCTGTATCTCAGCACCTTCCAGCCATCTTGCTCAGCCACAATTAAGCAAATGGCTATTTCTAAAGAAAAATTGAAATGACTCTCGCTAATAAATGAGGCCATGTCACGCGTTTGCAGAAAACACTGCCTTATGGAGAGATTTTCCTAACAAGTAGTGATTCTGTTTTCATTCTTCTATTGTGTTTATATGGATCAAGTAAATATTAACACAGTAAATATATATTGATGCACGGAGTTGATTACTCATTCTGTAGTTTATAACTCTCTGTTTCAGCTTCTAAATAGTACTATATCAAATGTGTTTTGAAATCCACTAAGATGTTCATTTTTAAAAATCAAATAATCTTTTGAATCAAATGTTTTTTAAAAGGGCAAAGAAAATGTGCTGACAGAATCCATATAAATACAGTATTTCTTCAGGGAGGCTTTTTTCAATTAGGGACAGTTCTTCATTTTAAAAGGTGGGCTTTCTACTTAAGTTCTGATACTTTCAGTTCTGATGAAAATATAGACCAGATCATTCTCTGAAAAAAATGTGATAACTGTCAGCATGCTTACAGTTTAGAGCGTTTGAAAAATCTCACTTTATGATAATCTTCAAATAAAGCATGAAAGCCTATAAAACATTTTCCGTTTCCCCGTTTAAGATGCAAAATTGGGTTTGCTTTCCAGCCTCAGCTATCTGAATGTTAAAACAGAGCCAATGTGTTGATGAGAGTGAGTGTAGCAGACCAATTCCACAGTGACTAGGCTAGTACATTTTTGTATGCTGTTTTAGTATAAAGTCCCTTAGTTCTTAAGTTCTTCCCCCCAACAATGCGTTGAAGAGCATGCTACAAAGCTCTGTGCTTTGAAAATCTCTTTGTCATTACATGCTGACTGTTCAGGCAGTCACCAGGAGGAAGCCTCATGTGTCAAGCATACGAGAGCCTTAGGACGTAGGTAGCACAAGGTGAGATCCTGCTTCCATTGCAGGGGGTGCCAAAATTCCTTCTGATTTCAATATGGTCCAGACTTCACCCTTTCACCCAAGATGAAATCATTCATACACAATGGCATCATTGCCTGTGGCATCAAACTCTGTCAGGGACCCATTGGATTTCTTTGGGCAAGCCCACTGACCACGATAAACAATGCGAGTACTGATCTCAGTACAAATACTTCTTTTTGTACAGCCCATACTCAGACCTCTGAGGTCAGAGGGATGGTAAAATCCATCTAGCCTGTATCTCTTCTTTGATAGTAGTCAAGTACTGAATACCTGTGGAAGACATAATAATAAGGCAAGTATGCAATGGTGCTTCCCTGGCATATTTTCCCAGCAATCCATAGTTTAGCAAATCCCTTGGTTATAAACATTATTTCTGGTTTTAACAGCCTTGGTGGACTTACTTCCAGGCATTGGCCTTGTTGCTTTCTGAACTGCTGAGAATTAACAGTATTTAGAATAACCTTGGGCAAGGAATTTCTTAGTGTACCTGTGCTGCTGGAAAAAGTGCCTTCTTTTGTTTGTTTTCAGACTGTCACCTGATAGTTTCATCTGTTGTCCCTACTTCTTGCTCTGTGAAAAATCAAAGTAATAATTTCCTAATGATCTTCTCAATGTCATTGACATTTCTATTTATTTGTGTCACATCTACCTTCGTTTGTCTCTCTTCTCTTCAGAAGAGTCTATGGGTACACTGTGGGTGTACACAAAGGCATAATTACATTTTCAGCCTGGTTTTCTGTTTCCTTCCTGATAAATTCCTAGCATCCTTTGTTGTTTTTCTTGGGCCAACTGATGTTTTCTTGGAACGCGCTGTTGTAACTGGGAGTTCTCATTCCAGAGATGCAGCAGCTAGTTCAGAGCCCATCCTTGCACACATCAAGTTAAGTTGTGTCTCATAAGGGCACCACTGCACATTTACCAACACTGCATTTCAACCCTCATTTTATCCACCACTATTGTGCCATCTTTATGTCTTTACAGCATCCTTTCATTTCCACTCTTCTGAATAATTTAGCATTAGCAAATTTGTCCTCTCACTCTTCCCTCTTTTTCTGGGACATCTTTGAATATGTTTATTAAAAGCCTTTTGAGAGGGAGCTTGTTGAAAGCTTTTCGAAAGTCCTTTCACTGTGCTGTGAAAAGCCTTTGAAAAGGCTTGTGCTCTCCACGTACAACGCCTACAAGTGGAACCACCTCAAATGGATGAATGCTTTTGCCTGAATGTCTCCATCCTTTGCTTCTCCGCCTCGCAACAATATAGGGCAATAATACCCCTCTTTTGCAAACTATTTTAGGGGTTTGGGGAGTAAAGATCATATCAGTGCTAGTCTTTAGTATTTCTTAATTTAGCTGTTTCAGTAATGTCTTACATGGTGAATGCTTGAAGGAAGCCATAGGAAGAGCACAAGCTGTTCTTTAATTGTATCTGGCAGCCATAATAATTAATAATTATAAAGCAAACGTTGTCTACATTTGAAGTATGCAGTACTACAGTGCAAGAAGATTATAATGTCTCTTTGCTTTTAAAAATCCCTCAAAGCCATTATGTTCTTTATTAACCATATTCTGGAGTGTATTTTCTTATGCAGGTGTGCAATTCAAGAAGTGCAAAGATGAATATGCTGCAGTACACATTTTAAATCAAGATCAAAATAAATTCAAAGACAATTCCAATTATTACTGAAGTTAGTAAAGCAAATTCCCATATCTTTCCCATGGCTATTCAAAAGTTAGTAAACTTACTAACTCCCATATCTTTAAGTAAGTAAACTTACTTAAACTCCCATATCTTTCCCATGGCTATTCAACACAACTGAACTTGCAAGAGAGAGATTTAAAAAATCTATCCCCCACCCCAACAAACAAATAAAACAACAATAAACCTTTTTTATTGAATGCTTGATTATTTTAAGAAAATCTGCTTGTTATTTAAAATGTATGCTGTGTTCTGTCTTGACACGGTGAGCCACAACATGTAATAAATTTTAAAACAATTTTGTCTGTGAATGCACACTATCGATTTAAGTAGCATTTATTCACATTGGATAGTTTTAAGAGGATAGTAGCTGAACAAACAGGAAACCTTGTGAGCCTCCACTTGCTTTCTGCTGAATGCGAGACCATGCAAAGGCCAGACTGACTTTTCTCATTTCACCTTCAGTAGAAGGTCATGTTCAGCTGTTTCAGAAGCAGATTTGACACCAATCTGATGTGGGAGTCATAACCTGGAGAGTGCTCCCCAGCACCCATTATCTACCAGGTGTAGTAGAGTCAGTGCATGTTGCTTTCAGTCCTTCTTAACTTATTTCTCTACCCGGAGTCATATGTGAGCAGGAGGGTGATCACTTCTCCTATTACATTCACTCTGCAAATCATAAACAAATCTCTCTTTGCAGGCACTAACATCAATTCCAGTTCTGGGCTTGGACAGACACATTTTTGTCTTGGTTGCACCTCTAGCTTTGATATCACTCTGCATTCTGTGTCATCTAGATCTTATAAGCACTGTGCTCTGACCATGATCAACCAAAGCCTACAGAGAATGCAGGGAATGAAAATGTAAATTTTCATCACTAGTACTTCCACAAAGTAGGTGGGAAATTCAGTTGGCAAGGGAAAGAAGGAGAATAATATGTGAAATGCTCAACTGCATATCCCCTTCCCAGGCATTATTGTCAATGTCAGTAAATTCTCTTACAACCTGAGTTTCCTACCTTCTTTGAAAGATGATGACAAACAGACAGACAGTCATTAACCTTTCAGTGCCCTTGCCGTCTTTAAGAGTTTGGTTGATTGTGGCCAGAGTGCAGTGCCTGCAAGTCTTAGATGATACAGAATGCAGAGCTGTCTGAGACCTAGCACATTTATAACACCTAGTGCCATTCACACTGGTGACTGTGTGTGGGCAAGAACTCATTTTACATTTGCTAAGGCCCTTAAATAACAAAATAAACACATTTAGCACAGGGTACCCTACATTATGCATTTAAGGTGACTCTCTTAAGACAATTAGTCACTAGTAAACTAGTAGAAGCAGCCATGATTCTTATTAGCAGCTGAGTGATACACTTGTAATCTCTATTTCAGAAGCTGCTGTAGGGAACAGGCTTAGAGCTTGCTGTTTCTTCTGCAATCTGACTGGCTTGCGCTAAACTGATGTTTGCTGTATTAAAAGCCTAAAATTGCTAATATTAAATTTAGGTTTTATTGAATTTAATCATTCTATTTTTAAAACTGCACTGCAGTTAATGATCCAAACAGATCAATATTTATAACCAAAGTTGTGCAAACTAAATACATTAATAAGTAAAATAGATGTACTTTTGCATAAAACTTAATTAATCTGATAAGAATTGTAGACATTTTTAATTGGAATTATCAGCTAAGAAAAAGAAAGTGTTTACCTCTCCCTGCAAAGAAGGAGAAATTCTGGTTATTTCCAAAGAACAGGTACCAGATTTTGATCTAGTTCTGTTTTCACAAGTGAATTGAGCTCAATTCCTTCAAGCAAGACCTTAATATAAAAGAAGTGAAAAAGACCATGCCTATAGGGGTCAAGGATCGGTGAGACTGATCCTTCTGGTAAGTGTTGGCAAAAGATCAGGTGAAGGCACAATACCTTTGCTTCTGAAAGAAAGATGTTGCACTGTGCATGAGAAAACATGCCTAACCACTCCAAAGAGTGAATTGGCTGAGATTTGCGTCCATGGTGGTTGTGGATATTTTGGTTCTGGAGTTAGCCGTGTCACACCTGGCTCTGAATCCTTTGCATGATGCTCCTCTGATCTGTGTAGAAACTACTCCAGAGCAAAATTGCCCTTGATGTATCTGTGTAGTCACCCTCTCCATAGACATGTCAAAAGTGTCGGTAGATTTGTCTAGTCCCTGGGCTGCGTTATTTAGGACAGTTATGACTGGATTCCAGGAGGTTCCCTGGTTGTTACAGACTGTCAGAGTTCTCCGTACCTTGGGAAGGGGGAAGAGAATTCAGGAGCACACAGTGTCAGGTCATCAGTGCTGGCTTTATACAGTCAGAAAATATCTTGTTGAGTGTAAAATGTGCTAGGGAGGAGGACCTGGTCCTATAAATAGGATAGGAATAAAATATCTCTGTTCCATATATCAGAATTATGTAAGACCACAGCTCATTCATTTTGTGCTCAGGAAAAAGAAAAAAAAAAGGTCCTGTTTTTTTCTCCACTTGAGTTGGTAGATCAAGAACCTGACGCTAGTAGCTGCCATGTTATATTTCTCCCTACATAAGTCTCAGATACTAATTGGTTAAGACTAACTTTTTTTTTTTAAGTTGCAAGTACAAGTGTCTGTATGGAAAGATTTAATTTCTTCTTAACTGGTTCACATACACTTTGGCCCATGTTAAGTTGGTTGCACACCAGGGAAAAAAAAAAAAAACAACCAAAACAAAACCCCCCAAAAATCACAAAAAAACCCAAAAGCCCACAACTCCATTGTCAACATTAATTGTCAGCAAGAGATTCCCTCCCTCCTCACTTGTCCCCAAAATTGGTATTAAAAATGGTTGAACTGCTAATGAAGATGAGACTAATCCCTGAGAACACTTCTGAGAATACATTTGTCAAGTAGAATTTTAGTCAAGCCCTTTCATGAAGGACCTGACGAGTATTCAGGGACTTGCTGCTGTAACAAAAAAACTTGTTTCTTGTCTGCAGACTTGTCAACACATTTTTTTTTTGTGTAAGAGGGAATATGGCCCCCCACATCTCATTTTCCTGCAACAAAAAAGCAGTGGTAGGTTGTTTAATTAGATTTTAGATTTCCAAGGGAAGAATTATCCATGCATTCTCAAATTCACCCTCATCCAACTCAAATTCATTTCTGCAGAAGTCACTTCTGAGATGCTGGTAGATGGCTAGACACCATAAGGCTTTTTGCAGTTCTAAGTGATGTAGCTGGTGTTTTGACTTCAGTTTGGACAATTTTTAAATCACTGAGAATCTCTGGGGGAAGTTGTTTTGTGGTTCAGTAGGTTTGGCAGGAGTGGCAGTCCTGCCCAGGTTACCAAATTCCTACCTTTTGCTTACTCAAGGGGAAAGCGATGTCCATGTGTGAGGAGTAGCACTTGATTTTCCCCCTTACTTGCTAGATAAGCAGTAGTTACAGACGGAACTCCTGCAAAGAACTTTTTTTCCTCCCTATGTTGAGTTTTGCCTGTAAGAATTCACCTTGGCTTTTAATTCTTTCTTGACATTGTACTTAAATCCAAAGGGAAACCTGTGGCACCTGTGGATTTCAGCATGACTGACTTCAATGGGAAATGGGACAAGGAGGGATGCCATCCCCGTGGTTGATCCGTCATAGCCATTACTATTTGTTTCTGGAAATGAGGAACAGGTGCAAGAAATGAAGAGGTGTGCCAGGGCCAAAGTCTCCATGTGGAGTGCAGATTTCTGTGGGAAGTTTGTGAAGACCTGTGATGTACTGCTCTGTGCCTGGCTGTCTATCTTCTGGGATTCTTCAGCTACCCAGTGACATGGGAATCTGACCCTCTTGCATAATTTAGCTTCAGAAACTAAGCTTTTGTGATTTTGCTTAAGTTTCCAGCTTTCCTGGTTGCACAGTACCTGATCCTTGTGTAACCCAGTGCTGTATTATCCTCTCCAGCCTACACTGACAGCATTTAAAGGAGGTGTGAATTTTCTCTGTTCATCTCAGTGGGAAGTGTAATGCCCCACACCTAAAATCAGCTTACTAACTATTTTGCTCCTGCTCATTTCACCTAATAGACCCAGCTAATAAGGTTCTTTTACTCTATGTTCCCAATGTATGTTACATAGCCTGTGTCAGAGTCTCTGCATAATTGTTCGATGCTGTAACAGCTACTGAAAGAACGGGAGTGAAAGAACGCATTAGGAATTTCAGCCTATTTATCAAGTTGGTTTTGCCTTTGCCAGACAAAGGTTGTAGAAAGAGAGATTATATCACAACTCCTTCCTGAAAATAAAGCCACCTACCTTGTTCTGGTTTGATTAGACTGATCCAACATTTCAGATTCTGGCTTCCAAAATTGAATTACCTATTTTTCATATGTGATTCTGCAGGACAGTGGTGGCAGAAAATAGATTGTACTGATATCCTGAAGCTAACTCAATTTCATAATAAAATGAAGACAGAATAGCTGACTAATTATAGGCTCTTTCTAAGAAAATTTCTAGAAGATGCCACAAATGTCACTGTTCCTCCTAACAGGGTCTTATCCCAGAACTTAAGTCCAAAGACTCAGAGACACCACCTGTATATCCCATACTGTAAAAACCTGCAGGTTTATGTTACCATATTAGACATTGGTCTTGCCTTTGACTCCTTCATGGGTGGTAATAATACAACAATACAATAAAGTAATGGTTACTGCTGCCCATGGGTGTTATGTATGTGTGTGGTCTCGTTGCTACAACCAACATAAATCATAAAAAATTCTATGACTATCTGATCTAGTTATGCTCAGCATTATGACTAACAAAATTGCAGGACAACATAGATTTTTACAAGTGAAGGAAGGCGCAGTTTGTTATTTCCACTGCTCATTTTTTTTCTAGAGATACCCAATCCAAGAATCAATTGGATTTTTAGTGAGTTAGGTTCAAACATCACCACATCAGTTGCAGTAGGGTTTCCTGAGATATGAGGATGCATTTTGTCTTATTTGAACAGTCTTTCCTTGTATGCAAGGAATTCTCAGCTTTCCAAACTGGGCAAAAGGGTTGGAGCATACCATTCTGGATGGATTAGAGAGTTGGGCTGTCACCAAACATATGAAATTTAACAAGAGCAAATGCCAGATTCTGCATCTGGGATGAGGCAGTTCTGGTTATACTTACAAACTGAGGGATGAGAGGCTGGAGGGCTGCCCTTCAGAAAAGGATCAGGGGATCTAGGTTTATGGCAAGTTGAATATGAGTCAACAGTGCACCTTGGCAGCTAAAAAGGGCCAACTGTGTCCTGGGGTTCATCAAGCACAGCAGAGATAGCTGGTCGAGGAAAGTGATTGTCCCACTCTACGCTGCACTGGTGTGGCCCCACCTCAAGTACTATGTGCAGCTTGGGTACCTCCGTGTAAGAAGATCATCAGACTTTTGGACTGTGTCCAGACGAGGGCAATTAAAATGGTAAAAGTTCTCAAAGCAAGCCTTAGGAGGAGCAGCTGAGGTTACTTAGCTTGTTCAACTTGGAGAAGAGCAGGCTGAGAGGTGACCTCATCACAGTCTACACCTTCCTCAAGAGAGGCAGTGGAGGAGGATGTGCTGACCAGCGATAGGATACAAGGAAATGAAATGAAGCTGCATCAGGGAAAGTTCAGATTGGACATTAGGAAAAGGTTCTTCACTGAGAGGGCAGTCAGCCACTGGAACAGGCTCCCCAGGGAAACGGTCACGGCACCAAGTCTAAGTTCAAGGAGTGTATGGACAATGCTCTTACTCATATGTTTACTTTTAGGTAGTCCTGCAAGGAGCAGGGAGTTGGACTCAATGATCCTTATGGGTCCCTTCCAACCCAATATAGTCTATGATTTCTATGGTCTACATCTATCAGGAATTCATTACTTTCAGTGTACAGAACTGAAATATGAAGTCTTCAGAGCTCATCTAATTCAGCTCCAGTTGACTGGTAGCCTAAGTAAATAAAGTGATTTCACTCCAGGAGGTCTTAGCAGATTAATTTGATTTCATCACCATTGTAAGGATTTCTGAGGCCATGCAAAACCCATATTCCATTTACATCACCTGTGATCATAATCTCTTTCCAGGAGAATGAGAAGAATTTCTATTTCATTGTGTTACTTGTCTCATGATTTGGGTGATTGAGAATGCAGAGCATGCCTTTGCTTTTGTCTGTTCTTGCTCGGAAATTTCCTTTGTAATCAGACACTTACTCTCATTGACTGTACTGCAACGGAAGGAAAACAGCCCTTGACACACAAGAAAGCACTAATGAGAAAGGTCAGGTGAATTCTGCTCTTTGGAGCAGAAGCTGGGTTTGAGAAACAGGATAAAGCCAGCTACAAAGCCAGGGCAAGGTGAGCATCTGCAGTGGGATTTGGTGTCTGCTTGGAGGCTGATGCTGCACTGTTTCACTGTTCCAGGCAATGCATGGTGGGTTGTACAAAGAAAACAAGTCCACCCAAATGATCCCACTCTTGGTATAGTGGCCTTTCGAGTCAAAGGTCTGAAAGACTCTTACTTCATCTTAAAGGGAGGAATTCAAAGCAGGAACAACATGGCTTCATCTTCTGATTCCTGTAGCTGTTTCCAAATCCTAAAAAATAAGTGTACAATTTCTACCCAGACTGAGCATCCTCAGGGTAAGGAACTGACTGACTCAGCCATGTATCAACTTGCAATGTGTATATCCCTGCGATACAAGCCAGCAGGCATTTGTTTTCTGTGCCATAAAAGACCAAGCAAACATATCATTATTATTACTATTATTTTTATTGTTTTGTATTTTAGGCTGTATTGGGGGACTGTGCATATTTTTTTTTTCCCAAAGAAGGAACAGGCAAAGAAGATTAAGTGATCTAATAATTTGTAATAATGAGTACTGCATTTGTGAGGACTACAGAATGTTATATTCTGGCTTTTGGGACCATGCATGCATTTTATAGGGGAATAAATAAATAATCATTTGTGACTTCAAAATGTAACACTCTTCAGAAAGGAAGGGGAGAGAAATGAAATGTTGATTCAGAAGGGAACTGCTGCTCCAATTTGCCATAATTTTAACAAGAAGAGATCTGTTGAGTGCTTACAGGAGAACAATATGCAGTTAATACCTCAAGTTAAGTACTGGCTTGATTTTTCTCCTTTATTCTTGGATCCAATTATGAGCAATCTACAGAAATAATGAGAAATTATTGAAATTTTTCCAAATTTTAGATCTTTTTTAAGGTAATGAGAAGGAGCCTTAGATTTTAATACCTTTGTATCTTGCTTCACTTTTCGAAACTGGATGAACTTCCCTATGCAGTTCACCCCTGAATTATCACTGTAAAATCTGATCTGTTCCTACAATTTATGGCCAGCTGCATATTGATTTACTCACAAAAAATGATAACATTTCCTAAGAGCAGTCCCATAGTATTGGTAGAAAGACTTGGGCAGTAAAATGCAACTTAGATTTTCAAAGTCTAGCCTTACAGCAATAAAATGGGTTAATCTCCAAAGCTTTCAAGAGTTTGAGAGTTATTGATATTCCCCATTTTGAGGAAAACCAGGAGGAATTATTAATAATGAAAATATGGTTGGAACTTTGGTTGAAGAGAGGTTGCTATTTGCTTTGGATGTGAAAAGGGATTGTAAGTGTTTTAGCTCACTTAGCTTACTTACTTAAGAAGCAGTAATTCACCTGAATAGTCAATGATATTGTTCACAAAGGGGTGTTGAATCCTCTTCTGGCCTTTAATAATTATAGGTCATATTGTGCCCCTGGCTGTAAAACAGATCTCATTTCAGGAGGTCGACTGCTGACCACTGGTACAAAATTCAGCATCCAGCTGGTGTCATAAGCCGCTTAAGGAACAAGTGCAATATAGTAGTCCTCTAAGGAGTTGTCACCTTTTCTTGGCTTGGAAGATCCAACCTGTCATGCAGAGAACTTATGGATTTCCAGGATGAATCCTGGCCCAGATTCTTTGGCCCAAAAAGTGTTCCTAAACCAGCCAGAAAATAGTTTCAGAAAATTATACCGTCACCTTTCTAGTTCACAGTGACAAGACATCCATCTTTCAGCGAACTTAATTACACAGGTTGAATAGCAAATCACCATGTACCTGCATCAAGTCTTCTCCTCCACCATGAAAGGACCACATTATACTTGGATGTGGTAGAGAAGACATTTCCCAGGAAAGAGAGGTGTCAGGTGTAAAAGTGCCTGGACCATGGACTTTGACATGGGACAGTCAGTTACCAGTGTTCAGCCACACTGCCTTGCTTGTGTTGCAGGCAGAGGAGTTCTGGTGTACTGTGACTGCACCAGGAGCATACTGCAGGACAACACCTGGGGCTGCACCACCCCTTGGCCACACTCCACCTTCCAGGGTAAAAACATCTGGTATGTCTGAGTGGCAGGAGAAGGATTATGTCCTGCAGAGGCTCCTCTCATGTGAAGAATAAAGAATGAAGAGTGCTAAGTGCGCTCAGAGTACACTTCTCCTGAACCTGAAAGCTAGACAAAGTTACTGTAGATGACGTTCCCTCTCTGAACACTGCCAGGTAGAGTGCTCCAAAGCAGGTGTGTGGTCAGTCTGCTCTAGAAAGGAAAGCTATCTGGAGAGGGGACGTGGGCCAGCCTGCGTAACTTGGCCGGGGAGCTGTGGACCGCTGTCTGAGGCGGGTACCTTTAGAAATGGGGATGCCGCCTTTGGCACTTCCACTGATGACAGATTTCAAGCATGTGGAAAGCATGCTAGCAAAGGTTTTCATTAGCACCATGGAAAACTACTCCAGTTTGGAGAAAAACTATGAACAATTGAGCAGATACAAGGAGTTTCTACCACTGGTGGTTTTGTGTGGTTTGTATTTAGTTGTTTAGCTAGTGCCTTGTTGTAGGGTTGATCTATTTTTAATAGGATAGTGGCATTTGTGGTTAAAGATTAGTTCACTGTATGGTTCCACTTGCACAAGTCCTTCCCTCTTCAGAATTTCTTGTGGAATATATATTCCTACTTCTGAAGTGCTATGTCACCTTTTAAGAGAGAAGTGCTAGTCAGGAACTGGTGGATAAAGCCTCCAGGTGATTATCATTTTTAGGGTATAGAGAGTGAGGGCAACATTTGTTGAAAGTACCAGATACAAGCCATTGAACAAGAAAATAGCAATGACACTTCCAGGGGGTAGATATACCAGAAATAAAAAGATTTTGTGGCACCCCATACACAGAACTGAGAGTCCTAGCCATTACCTTATACCAGAGTCCATAGCTCTTTCCTGGTGTCCAAAGCATGACTCAGTGGAGATGGATATCACAAAGTGAGAGACAAATGGCCAAACTGAGCACTTCTGTATACTCTTTAATCAGAGTAATTCCTCTTGCGCCAGTGGAAATATTCTTGTCAGTATTATTAGAAGCAATATTTAAATCAAACTTTGGAAAGTAAGGTTAGTCTTTGACACAGTAAATATTCACTTCTCTGTTTAACTTCTTCATGTTAATGTTTTAAATTTTATGCTGTAGTAAATAATATAATAGTACATTTTTATTTAGGGTGAATAGACACTTTTACAGTCAGTTGTTAACTGTTTAGACATTGGTAAATGGGCTGTTCTCACAGATGCTGATCTTATATCCCTTTTCTCTCCAAATGCACATTCCAAACTACAGACCATTTCCCTTAAGTCCTTTTTTTTTTCCATCTTGTTTCTTTTTTTTTTTAGACTGAACAGCAGATTTTATTTGTATCTGCAATTTTTTAGTGTTTGTTTTTGTTGGGGATGGTATGCATGGGTATTTTATTATAAAATAAAATAAAGAAGCAGCGTTCTTTATGATTCCTTATGATTCTTTCTCCCTCCCCTCAGAACAAGATGTATGAATTAGTGCAAAATAATATATAAGGAACTTTTTTAGTGGTTTACATGATCAGTAGAGAGCTAGCACAGAGCCTTCCAGAAACTTTTGGCAGGACCCTGAAATGATCATCACAGATGAGTGGCTGATTGCAGAGCTGAATCAATCTGTGATTACATTACAATATAAGGGCCGCTTTCTGCAACCCCTTATTGATGCAAGCAATCCTAATTGAGGCGAAGTTAAGAAGGAGAAGAAAGCTGAAATCATCAAATTCCTTTCAAGCATAAATAACATCCTGAGGAGTGAAGGGGTTAATGCCTTGAAGACTGCCTTTTCACCACATTTTCCATCAGCTCTATACAGTGTGAAATGAGGAGAATTAATGTAATAGTTGCTAATGGCTTAAGCAAAAGCAATCTCTGTAAAGCCCAGTTCCAAAAAACCTGTGGGTATTGCTGACTCATTCTGCAATTCAGAGAGGATATTTCTTCCAGTAATCTGTTTAACTTTGAAACACGAGTGAAAAGTTCCTTAACCAGGAGTGGCTTCTACAGGTAGATAATTTGTGTCATACCCATCTGAAGCTTTTACTTGAAAAAAAAAGTGTATTCTGTTACTATACTTTGAATGCCATAAGAAGTGTAATTGCAATTAGCCCATGTTCCCATTGTTATCACTAGCCCAGCTTAAAAATACGTAAACATGACATAGCATGTTCAAAAGACAGAGGAATACATGATAAAAATGTAGGCACAAGAAAACATAGTGGGTTGGGTAACATGCCTCCAGCATTTCTTATTCCATGCTTCCAAAAAGCATCTAAGAATCCATGCTTGATTTGAACTGTGTGTTCAATAAGGCCTGTCCCTATGCAAAGCATTTAAACTTATGCTCAGCTTGAAAGCTGTGGCCGAGTGGTACTGATGTGAATAGAAAAGGTGCATCCAGACTGATCAGCATGACGAAAATATGAGCTGATGGAAAGCTCGGTGGTACCTGAGTAGGTGTATCAGACCCTTTAGAGCATTTGCTAAAATGTGGTCATTCATTTGTTCATTCCACAGTACTCTAATATACCCCTAACATGTATGGGACAGTGTTTAGGTGAAAGAAATAATATAGGGAATTCAGTCTCTGCCCCACCTGACCTTAGATTTTGCACAGGGATTGGAAAAAATTTTGAAGTACATTTCA